>NC_058412.1:88536399-88605524 GCF_002201575.2 Neomonachus schauinslandi | reverse complement strand
TACCTAGAGCAATCTACACATTCAATGCAATCCCCATCAAAATACCATCCACTTTTTTCAAAGAAATGGAACAAATAATCCTAAAATTTGTATGGAACCAGAAAAGACCCCGCATAGCCAGAGGAATGTTGAAAAAGAAAAGCAAAGCCGGCGGCATCACAATTCCGGACTTCCAGCTCTATTACAAAGCTGTCATCATCAAGACAGCATGGTACTGGCACAAAAACAGACACATAGATCAATGGAACAGACTAGAGAGCCCAGAAATGGACCCTCAACTCTATCGTCAACTCATCTTTGACAAAGCAGGAAAGAATGTCCAATGGAACAAAGACAGTCTCTTCAACAAATGGTGTTGGGAAAATTGGATAGCCACATGCAGAAGAATGAACCTGGACCATTTCCTTACACCACACACAAAAATAGACTCCAAATGGTTGAAAGACCTAAATGTGAGACAGGAGTCCATCAACATCCTAAAGGAGAACACAGGCAGCAACCTCTTTGACCTCAGCCGAAGCAACTTCTTCCTAGAAACATCACCAAAGGCAAGGGAAGCAAGGGCAAAAATGAACTATTGGGACTTCATCAAGATAAAAAGCTTTTGCAAAGCAAAGGAAACAGTCAACAAAACCAAAAGACAACTGACAGAATGGGAGAAGATATTTGCAAATGACACATCAGATAAAGGGCTAGTATCCAAAATCTATAAAGAACTCATCAAACTCAACACCCAAACAACAAAGAATCCAATCAAGAAATGGGCAGAAGACATGAACAGATATTTTTCCAAAGAAGACATCCAAATGGCCAACAGACACATGAAAAAGTGCTCAATATCACTCGGCATCAGGGAAATCCAAATCAAAACCTCAATGAGATACCACCTCACACCAGTCAGAATGGCTAAAATTAACAAGTCAGGAAACGACAGATGTTGGCTGGGATGCGGAGAAAGGGGAACCCTCCTACACTGTTGGTGGGAATGCAAGCTGGTGCAGCCACTCTGGAAAACTGTATGGAGGTTCCTCAAAAAGTTGAAAATAGAGCTACCACATGATCCAGCAATTGCACTACTGGGTATTTACCCCAAAGATACAAAAGTAGGGATCCGAAGGGGTATGTGCACCCCGATGTTTATAGCAGCAATGTCCACAATAGCCAAACTGTGGAAAGAGCCAAGATGTCCATCGACAGATGAATGGATAAAGAAGATGTGGTATATATATACAATAGAATATTATGCAGCCATCAAAAGGAATGAGATCTTGCCATTTGCAACGATGTGGATGGAACTGGAGGGTATTATGTTGAGTGAAATAAGTCAAACAGAGAAAGACATGTATCATATGATCTCACTGATATGAGGAATTCTTAATTGTAGGAAACAAACTGAGGGTTGCTGGAGTGGGGGGTGGGGTGGGAAGGATGGGGTGACTGGGTGATAGACACTGGGGAGGGTATGTGCTCTGGTAAGCGCTGTGAATTGTGCAAGACTGTTGAATCTCAGATCTGTACCTCTGAAACAAATAATGCAATATATGTTAAGAAAAAAAAAAAAAAGAAGAAGGTAGCGGGAGGGGAGGAATGAAGCGGGGGAAATCGGAGGGGTAGACGAACCATGAGAGACGATGGACTCTGAAAAACAAACAGGGTTCTAGAGGGGAGGGGGGTGGGAGGATGGGTTAGCCTGATGGTGGGTATTGAGGAGGGCACATTCTGCATGGAGCACTGGGTGTTATGCACAAACAATGAATCATGGAACACTTCATCTAAAACTAATGATGTAATGTATGGGGATTAACATAAGAATAAAAAATAATGACACTTTCACATGAAAACTCATTGAAGCTACATGTTTATGGTATGTGCATTCTTCTGTGTATATTATACTTCAATAAAAATTAAACTTTTAAAGAATATTTAATGACATGGATAAATAGAAACAATATAATGATAAATAAGAGACAATTGAATATACAATGTGAGCTACATTTTAAATATATATAAAATGCTTAAATATACATATAAACAAGGGTGTGTGTTTATTACTGAAAGAAAACCACAGAAATATTATGAGAGGTCTGTGGATAGTGAGACTATACACAAGTTTTCTTATATTCATTATACTCTGTGGTATAACAATTCAGATTTTCTACATAAAATATTATCACTCACCTAGATGGATAGGTGATAGAGGGAGAGAGAGATAGCAGATAGATGATATACACAGGATGGAATACTATTCAACCTTAAAAGGAAGGGAATGCTGCCATTTGTAACAGAGTGGGTGATCTTGGGACACCTGGGTGGCTCAATCAGTTAAGCATCTGCCTTCGGCTCAGGTCATGATCCCAGGGTCCTGGGATCGAGTCCCACATCGGGCTCGTTGCTCAGCGGGGAGCCTGCTTCTCCCTCTCCCTCTGCCTGCCGCTCCCCCTGCTTGTGCTCTCTGTTTCTGACAAATAAATAAAATCTTAAAAAACAAAAGAGTGGGTGGATGTTGAGTGTTCTAAGCCAAATGAAATAAGTCAGAGAAAGACAAATACTGTATGATTTCACTTGCATATGGAGTTTAAAAAAAAAAAACAACTCTCATACAAAAAGAGATCAGACATGTGGTTGCCGGAGGTGGGGGCAGTGGGGAAACAGATGAAGGGGGTCAAAGGTACAAATTTCCAGTAATAAGATATGTAAGTAGTGTGGATGTAACATACAACATGAAGACTATAGTTAACACTGCTGTTGGTGTATTTCAAAGTGACTAAGGTCGCAAATCCTAAAAGTTCTCATCACAAGGAAAATACATTTTTTTCTTGTTTTTTTTTTCTTTTTCTTTTTTTTCTTTCTTTCTTTCTTTTTTTTTTTTTTTTTCTGTATAAGGTGATAGGTGTTAACTGAACTTATCGTGGTCCTCACTCCACGACACACATAAGTTGGGTCACTTCACGACACACGTACACCTTACATTTACACAGTGCTGCGTGTCAACTACATCTCAGTAACACTGAAAGAAAAAAAAATTCTGTGGTTTGGTTTTCTCTGCAGTTCTTCAACAGTTCTCCAAAGTCGAGGAGGAGGAGAAAGGTGCTCAAAGAGCTGAGCCTCCTGCCCCCAGACCTCCACTTGCCTTTGGCCAGCCCATGCTAGCTCAGTCTGCTTGCTTCTCTCTCTGTGACCGGGGCGGCGTGGCCCTGCCCTGCACACCTGCCCGCTGTCTTCTAAGGCCCGTCCCCTCCGCAGGGCTCGGACACCCTGCTGGTAGCTGGCTGGAATAGCCCGGCACTGGGGTGGGCCGTGTGCTACCATAGAGGCCAGGAGCCCGGCTCTCCAGCAACTAATCCAGTGATGAGGACAAAGGCTCAGCAACCAGCTCAGCCTCCACACAGGGAGGTTCAGATTCAATCAAGATGCATTTGATCCCTGCCAGGATCAGTTCTCAAAAAAGAAAATGCATTCAGAACACTTGGACCCAATTCCTACAAAGCAGGCCGCGGTAACAATTTTATCTAGAAACTATGACACTGAATCCCCAGGGAGCTCGCCCTCGGGCATGCTGCACGGCAAGCAGGGCTCGAGGCCTGGAGGAAATCACACGTGAAAAATAAGTAATCGAGAACCGAGGATCTCCTGGGAGTTGTTTGAAACACATCTGAAACATATCATTTGAGAAATGACAAGATAAAGAGCAAGAGAGAACACTGGAGAGAAAAGGGGAAGAATTAAAAAAAACCATTTCTGAACAGAAAAAAAAGTCATGCAGATAAATTTTAAAAATTAGCTTTTAAAATGAGTTAGTAGCATGGTTGGGCTGAGGTGAGATAAGAGTTTTATTACCCACGAGGCTGCAAAATGAGTTAAGCATCAGCACCCAGAGCTTTGCAGACACAGGGACACAGACCCTCACCTGCAGCTTGTGAATTCCTACAGCTTTTTGGGAAAGAAATCTGCAGTTGCTGTTAAGTTTCAAACTACACGCACTCCATGACCCAACGATCTCACTGTTGGAATTTATCCCACAGGAAACAGCAACAGGCTTTGCAGAGCTGTACCCTCGGCGTGTTCGTTGGCTTGCTTGTGTGCTTGCTTCGAGCATTGTTTGAGGCAGCCAGATGCTGAAACAACCCGAAGGTCCAGCGGAAGACAGAATCGAAACTCATTAAAAAGAGAAGTGGTTAAATCAGCAGTGGCATATTCATTCTCTGGAATATTAATTAAGTAGCAACCAAAGAGAATGGCTCAGATCTCTTCCTATGGCCTCCGTGGATCAACTCACGTACAGTTTTGTCTTTGTTGCAGCACTTTTTTTTGTCCTTAATTTCCATTTCCTATGTGTGTTGTAATATAAATATTTCTAAAGAGGCACAGTCTTGAATATAATTTAAAATGACATAACAAAATGGTCTGAGAAAAAAAAAATGTTTTTGTTTTTGATGTTTTTGCATAGGGGCCATCCCTGGAGCGGATCCGACATGCAGGGGCCCACCGGGGTCCTGGCCGCGTCCATTCTCAGCCTGGGGTCAGTCTTGGTTGCATAAGTGCTGACTGTGGTTTCACTCCTCATGCAGTGCACATGTTTTAGATGTGCTTAGGGTGCATGTCAAATTTCACAATAAATGAATTTTAGCACTGCATGTGAAATCGGTTTCCGAAATCATAAATTGTAAGTCATAATTCGGTTTTTCCTGGCACAGTGTAAAAAAAATGGCAAAATCTTCATCAAAATAGGGAAAAATAAAACAAAGTGCATTATCTGGTGGAGAAATCTACCAAACATTTGGTTCCCCAGCAACCCTTTCAGTTCTGTGATACCTGTGCTAGCCTTAGCCTTTCTTTTTTTAATTTTTGACCCCTTTTACCCATTTCTCTCACCCATCCCTCACCTCTGGCAACCACCAATCTATTCTCTGCATCTATGAGCTTGGTTTTCCTTTCTTTTTCCTTTTAGATCTTACATATAAGTGAAATCAGATAGCATTTGTTTCTCGGCCTTGTTTCACTTAGCATTAGGGTCCATCTGTGTTGTTGCCAATGGCAAGATTTCCTTCTTCATGGCTGAGTAATATTCCATTGTATATCTATGCCATATCTTCTTTATCCACTCATCTATCAATGCATGCTTCGGTTGCTCCCATGTCTTGGCTATTGTGAATAATGCTACAGTGAGCATGGGAGGACAGATAGCTCTTTGAGTTAGTGTTTTCATTTTCTTCAGGTAAGTACCCAGAAGTGGAATTACGGGGTCATATGGTAGTTCTGTTTTTAATCTTTTGAGGAACCTCAACAGTGGCACACCAATTTACAGTCCCACCAACAGTGCATGGGGGTCCCCTTTTCTCCACATCCTCGCCAACACTTGTTATATCTTGTCCTTTTTATAATAGCCATTCTGACAGGTCTTTTCATGTACCTGTTGGTACTGTTGTACTGTTAAATGAGAAGAATAGTTTCCTGGGTCCATAGTGTGCTCCCATTTAAGTAAAAAAAAAAAATCTCATGCATATGTATATGTTTGTAGGAGCATGGGAAGATGCATAGGAAGCTGCCAACACAGGTTACTTGGGGTGAGGACTGTGTGTGTGTGTGTGTGTGCACGTGCGCACACTAGTGATGAGAATAATTTAAAATCCTAAAGTTACAATCCCAGCTCCAAGAGTCTAATTACACCTCAATCACAAAAGTAGAATGCGCTCATCAAAATTAAAAATTTTAGCTTATGAAGACAGCATTTAGATAATGAAAAGACAAGCCACAGACTAGGAGAAACTATGTACTATGCATATGTGATAAATGATTTATATCCAGAATATATAAAGAAATACAAATCAATAATAAAAAGACAATCCAATTTTAAAATGAGCAAAAAACATGAACAAATGCTTCACAAAGTAAGATGCATGGAATAATAAGTATATGGAAAGATGCTCAACACCATTAGTTATCAGAAAAATGCAAATTATAACCACAGTGAGATGCTGTTCTGCACCCACCAAAATGGCTAAAATTAAAAAGACTGACAGTATCAAGTGCTAGCAAGGATGTGGAGCACCAGGAACCCATGCACCCTTCTTAGGAGTGAACAATGGTACAGCCACTTTGGAAAACAGTCTGGCAGTTTTTTATGAATCTAAACATATACCTACCCAATGATTCAACAATGCTCCCTCCAAGGGAAATGAAAACATAAGTCCACATAATGAACAAATTATACAAGTACATCTATAGTAGCATTTTTCATGAGAGCAAAACCTGGAAAAAATGTCTTCATACATCAACAAGTAAATGAACAAACAAAACGTGGTCTGCGGGCACCTGGGTAGCTCAGTTGGTTAAGCGTCTGCCTTTGGCTCAGGTCATGATTCCAGGGTCCTGGGTAGGGCTCCCTGCTCCTACCCCAGAGGCCAGGCCTGCACAGACTCCAGTCCACCAAACCAATGGAAGTCAGCTGCTCCACATCCACTGTGGCCACAAAGATGCCCCCCACACCTGGTCTTCTGAGGGGCAAGATTCCTGCCCACACTTTCAAATGGAGGAAAGGGGCCATCCTGAAGAAGGGGTGACTTATGCTGCACCCAGCTTCCAAGTGGTGGTCGGGACCTGAACTCAAGTCCTGGACACCACATCTGTGCTCTCAAAGGCCACCACCAAGGTCATATGTCCAAGCTCAGACCCTCACATTTCTGATGCAGCAAAACTGATTAAAACTTCAGGGGCCCCTCCTGTATGGAACATGCTGGATCACTATTTGGTGCGAACACACCCTGAATGCGCATGTTAATCACTATCTTGAGAACATAGAGGTCCTGTCCTCCCTCTATATTCCCATCAAGCAGAATGTGCAGAAAAATGGTTTTTTTCAGCATTCAAGGTTACGGGCCCCCAAGGATGGCCAACCGGAGTGTCTCCCTTGTAACGAAGAGTGTCCAGGCGTCAGGCTTGGATCTCCTTGGAGGGCTGGCCCTGTAAGGAGGGAGGGGCTGCAAAGAGTCACTAGGCTCAGTTGCTGTACTATACAAGCTGGCTGTATATAGGTGCTTTGTCCAGCTGTCCACTCCCGGGCTCTCTGTATGTAAGCTCCCCCACTAGACCTATGTCTCAATTACTGTCTCCGGGACTTTTCTCTGGCCTCATGGAAGCATTACCCACCCACCCTAGTCTGCTAGGGTGCACACCCCCACCCAGAGAAGAACAACCCTCTATTATCACCTCTGATGGAGAAGCACTGCCCTCCAACTGGAGCCCATAACGTGATTTAATCCACTCCAGCGTCTGCGCAGAGCTCCTGCCTTCATTACCTCGGCCCCAAACATCTGAGTAAATTAGTCACGGGGGAAGGCTGCGGGCTGCAGAAGGTAATAAAACATATTGACACTGGCAAGAGTTAATTAAAGCTTTCACAAGAGTTCGCTCAAGAAGGGCTTTTGAGTTCAAGCCAAACCCCAAAAGCATGGGGAAATTAATGAAATTCACACCTATCCCCAGCCTGGCCATCTAGGTGGGTACTAATAAGCCATTGACAATTAACGTAAGTTTACTCCTTAAATAACTAAATTTGCAAAAGTGTACTGTGAAAGACAGCATCCCCAGTCTGCAGACAGAGGCAAAGGCAGTCTTAGAGATACACACTTGTTTTTTTTACAGAACATTTTAGCTTTGGGCAGAGAGGAAATAAATAAAAGCAAAGTAAGTTCATCGGGTGCACCGGTTCATTCAGGTCGAATGATGATGCCTCTCCCTGGGGACACGGCCAGACCCCATCTCGGACAGTCAGTGGGACCAATGGACACCCAGGTAGAGAGGAGAGCCAGGGAAGCCACTAGGAGGACCTGAGCCAGCAGCTGCAGACACACAATCTTCCCTGGGGGACCACACACAGGACAGGAGCAAGTTGCCACAGGGAAGGCGCCTGCCCCAACCCCCTGCAACCAGCTGTATTCGGGGCCACCAGGAGAGGGGTGGGGTGGCCTCCCTTGGGGTAAAGACTGGGGCACCCTCAGACCAGAAGCATGTTTCCAGACCCAATCCAAAGGGACACCCAAGACTGTCTACACAGTTATTTTAGGATTAACTGTACCTCCAAGTGGCTGTGTAAGCTTAGACCAGCAATTCTCAAAGTGGGGGCCTAGACGAGCTGTGTCAGGCATGCTTGGGAGCTTGCTAGAAATGCACATGCACGGACCCTGCTAGCCACCTCCTGAACGGGAAGCCTTGAAGGAGTGCCCAGCCTCTGGGTTCTAACAACTCCAGAGAGTTCTGACTCTCTGTTCTCAGTGCCTTTCTTTTGAATAGTCACACCTGGGAGGGCCTGCCATTGGGACCCTGGCACAGAAGGGGGCTTGGTGACAGCCAGAATAGTTGTAACGGGGAACTGTAACAGGTAGTGAGTTTCCCGTCTCCGGGGGAATTTAAACAGAGGCCAAACAGTCATTGGGCAGAGTGGAGTCCCCAGGATTCAACATCCACTGAAGCATGGCTTACTTTGTGCTGCACAAAAACAGTAAGACAAACTGATGGATGGACAGATCATAAAGCAAATGTAGAAAAAGTTAATTGTGGAATGAATTAGGGGGTGGGCATTCATTCAACATTTCTGAAAAATTTTATAATAAAATGTTGTGTGAAGAAATCAAGTGAAGAACTTCATGTAATAACCATCCTTTGATCCTGGCCTATGGTTCTCTGACACTGAGTCCTACCACACACACAGTGTCATGTGTGTGTGGTAGGACTCAGCCAGCCGGAGGGTCGGATCAGTACCAGAGGCAGATTCCCCTGCAAGAGCAGAGATCACTAAAGATGGGATGAAGGTGAGGGAAGGGGTAAAACCAACCCCTAAATTCTCCCACACGAAGGGGGCTTGTTCAAGAAGGACCAAATTAGAGTCCGGGAATTACGATCTGGAGACTTTTTACAAGAACTACAGAAACTAATGGTAGGAGGAAAGCCACTGATATGTTATCCGTGGTTCCATGTCAGCATCAAGCCAAATGAATGACACCCGAGAGTTACAGACGCCCGAGGAAGATACACCCAGAGCACATAATTAATGCAGTAATACATGAGTCACCAGACGCAGAGGGTGACTGAGGCAGAGATGCCATCTCCATCATTTAAGTCAACAAACATTCCATGAAAAATGCCGAGAGTAAACACGGAGGCCGATCAGGGCCATGGGGCAGGTGTGTCCAGGGAGTGGTCAGCCTGAGAACCATGTGGAGACACAGCTGTGCATGAGGGTCTACCTGGATCCCCAGGAGCTTTTAAAATGCTTATCCTCTTGGGGCGCCTGGGTGGCTCAGTTGGTTAAGCGTCTGACTTTGGCTCAGGTCATGATCCGGGGTCCCAGGATCAAGCCCCGCAATAGGCTCCCTGCTAAGCAGGGAGCCTGCTTCTCCCTCTCCCTCTGCTGCTCCCCCTGCTTGTTCTGTCTCTCATAAATAAATTTTAAAAATCTTAAAAAATAAAATAAAATAAAATGCTCATTCCCAGCTCCACACCCAGGTCCACAGACTGGGGGTTCACTGAGAAGCAAATAGGCTGCATTTTCACCAAGTTTGCAGGGTTACTCTGATGAGCAGCCACCATAAGAACGAAGACTCACCCTGAAAGTTACCTGTGCCAGAAGCAGGTGCTCTTGGGGTCCCACCCACATCCCAGTGCCTCAGTGGGGACAGAAGGAGACTGCAGGCACCAAATCTGCCTGAGTACTCTCTTACCAGTCCCGAGACAGCCCTCAGCCCATGACCCTGCAGCTTCCTGTCCCTCCAGAACACTGGCTCAGAGACCCCCAGATGCCCCACGAGAACCTGCTCATTAGCCCACCCTGAATGCTGTGTCCCCACCCCACTCTTCCGGCCATGTCTTCTGCTGTGAAAATAGGACCACCCAAATGAGAACAAGCAAAATCTACTTTTTCAGAACTTGTGATGGCAAGGGAGGTGAGCCACCATCTCCTGCATGTGGCAGGGACATAAGCCAGGGAGCGGGAGAGCTTTATGACGGGAAAAGGGGAAGGTTTCAGGTTGGTCTGGGGACGCTGCAGGGCAGGCAGACGATTAGATAGGGCATCCCATGGGACTAGTTAGGGAAGCATATTTGCTTTCTTCTCTGGTTGATAGTAAGTCGGATACAGGGTAGCTGGCAGTCATTGACCAAGCCTGACCGTTGGGCCAATTGCTACAGAGGTTGTGGTCTGGCTTCCTGGGCTGGTGTTGCAAGCTGTGGGTCAGAATCCTATTGTCACTGACAGTCTGGCCGCTGTCTGTCCTGTGCACGTGTCTCTCCCTGTGATCGCCTCCCTGCTATGCTGGGTACACCCCAACCTCTGTCTTCGCGTCTGTTCCAGGGACTTAGCACGGGACCTTCCCTGAAAGAGAAGGATGAAGGCTGATTGGCTTGTGAGACAGCTGAGCTGGGGGCATGCCCCCGAGGCCACCCCAGCTCGTGGCCACCTTGCAGGCTATGAGGGTGCTCATCTAGTCAGGGGTCAGCCCTAAGCTTGGCAGCAACGCACAGAGGTCTTGCTTTTCCTGACATACAGGGCTTACAGGTCAATGCCCCCAGAGATGCCCAGGCCCTGACCGTGAAACCAGTTTGCAGATGTGATTAAGGACAGTGGGGGGGGGGGGGTTGTCCTGGTCAGCCAGGTGATCCGTCAGTGTAATCACACGAATCCCTAAAGGGCAGAGAACCTGCCTTTGGTCAGAGAGATGTAAAGAGGGAAGACATGTCAGAGAGACGCCTTCCCCCGGCAGTCAGCAGTCCCCATGTCCCTGGGATGGCACTGGGCTCTGGACACCGAGGCATCCTGCCTTGTGCTTTTTCTTCTTCATCCTCTCTGGTGCCAGCCTCGTCCAGGCATCGCCCAGCATCCCAGCTCCAAACCCCTGGAGTGGGGAGGCTTCCCTGGCAGTCCTTGCACATTCAAGGGGCTGCAGGTCATGGGGGCATCTCAGCAGGGCAGGTGGGGGACGATTTAGGGTGAACACACCGTCAATTTCCACACGGCCCTTGGCTCTCCCAGTGCCAGGTCATAGGTCACACTGCTGTCACTGTTCTGCAGGGTGAGGCTTAAAGGGCCTTGCCGGTGACTATAAAACAAGGTTCACTCTCAACACCACCACTCGTTCCCCTGGGCTCAGGCAGCTCCAAGAATGACCCAAAGGTCCAAGATCGCATGATGAGGCCTGGACCGGCCTGCACTGTCCCCAGCTGGAGCCACAGGAAAGCGGCATGACTGCCCTAACAAGGAGCACCCCAACACCTGCATGCCATGCCCTTGCTGGTGCTCCTCCTTTCCTTCCATGAGAGCTCCTACCTAATCATCAGAACCCGACTTCAATATCCCTTCTACGGAAACAGTGCATCCCACCTGTTATGGATGAGTTCCCTGGGGATCAAATGAGATGGCGCTGGGTGAGCAGGAGACTGGTGGGGAGTGAGGGCAGCTGGAACTCAGGAGCAGCGACGGGCGTGCAGAGATGTCCTGCCATGAACCAAGGGGATGCAGGCTGCCCCTGGGAAAGGGTGCGACCCCGGCAAGGTGGCTCTCTTCGGCCAAGGACGACCCTCCCAGGGCTGGGGAAGTAAGTACCCAGCGGTGGCCTGTGCCCATGGAGCAGCCCAAGCAGAGCGAGTATCCCCCCGCTTGCTGGGCAGCACTGCCTATCCCAGCGACACATTCTCCCCTGCAGGTGAGTTCCTTGGCACCAAGCCCGGGCCTCGGACACCTTTAGGACAGGCACGGATGGCGCGGCAGACAGAGCTCTGGTCTCCAGACCTCCACCTGGATCTGACTGAGGGCGTGCTGCCTGCTTCAGAATGCTCACACCTAGTCACCGTCAGAGCAACACAGCCCAGTGAAGAGTCCAGTCCCCACACAGTGAGCATGTAGCAGGGCTTCTGGGGACACTTAGCCATAAAACGTAAGGGTGAGAGGAGTGAAGGAACCACCTCCCGTCCTGTCAGTACCAGGTTCTGTTCCTGCTCTGGTGACCAAACCAGAGCCCTGCGGCTGGCCAGTGTGCGCAGCTGATGAGACTGACCCACCAGGGCTCTGAGCTCCGGAACCCCAAGCTGAGAGCGCCCCCATTCCACACAGGAGAACCATGTGGAAAGAGCAGCAACTCTGTCTGACGAAGTTCACCAGGCTACAGACAGGTAAGTAAAATACAGAACACCCAGTTAAATTTGAATTTCAGATAATGAATAATTTTTCGTCCAAGCATGTCCCACGCCATATTTAGGATATACTTTTACTAATAATTCACTTGTTGTTTAAATTTAGCTTGGTGCCTCGTATTTTAACTGGCAACCTTAGGTACTGGGACATGCCAGGCCTTTAAGTCACCTCCATGCAGAGGCCACAGCACTGGCCACAGGGAAGACAGGTTTGTGTCCAGCCTCCAAGAACTAAGTCCACTTCAGTGTGCTGAAAACTGACCATGCTTGTGCACCTGAATTCAGTTTCCACCCTTTGATCTGGGCTTCCGTCCCCACTGGAAAGTTCCTCAGTTCTCCTGGTAAAAACCAGCTTCTGCACACCCCCGGACTGGCTGGCCACTGGCAAGCACATACCCTTGATACTGACCCAGACACAAACCTGCTTCCCATCTGTGTCAGCTGGGGCCCTTCCATGTTGAGGGGGGGAAAGAAAAACCTTGAAAATCCAACATGAATGGTCTTACATGGTAAGGGATTTTTATAAGAACTCATAACTGGAAGATCTAGCAGTATGTGATCTTTGGGGTGGGTTGATTCAGGGGTCGCCATGGCCGAATCTCTACAATTCTCCCCTCTTGAGGCTTCCTCCTCAGCCTGCCCTCGTGTACCAAGACACCTTCTAGCTCTGGGGGCTACATACTGCTTTATTCATCCAAGGGAGAAGGAGGGAAGGAAGGAGAGGGAGCAGGATGGAGGAATGAGAGATAGCTATTCCTCCCTCAATTATAAAGGGAGTCCTTCAGTGAACTCTAGTTGAGGTACCTTCAGTCACTTGCCCACCTGAACCAACTGAGTTGACGACATGGGCCAATCAGAACCCACTCCGTGAGCTGGGGTGGTGTTAGTCCGAACCCCTTGTCTACAAGGCCAGCATGCTGACTTCCCCACTGCCCGGCCCTGGCTGCGTCTACCATGATGGCAACAGGCGGCACCTTCACTGGGTAGATAAAGTCAGGGAGACAGGGTCCCTTTCCAAGAGGTTTAGACCTGAATCTTTTCTGGACCCACCTGCGGCAGACAACTCGCCCACATCGATGCACCCCCTCCCACGTGCTTTTCTTATGAAGTAACAGTGACACTGTCCCGCTGAGACTCGGGTTTGTTTCCTATCCTCTGAACCTAGATGGTCTGTGGTGACGGCGGAAGAACGCCGCGCTCATTTCTTGGATCACAGTGCCAGCATGTGGATAAAATGCTCCTCACACTCCCAACAGCCCTGGAGAAGAGGGTAAACTGCATTCTCTGTGAACGGAGAGATACAAAGACAAAAAACCATCTGGTGGCCTCACCATTCAGATAACCACCAATGACTCTAAAGAAGGAAAGTACCAGCAGAACATGAGGGTATCAGAAACAAACAAACAAACAAAAAGAAAAAACAACAAAAAAGAACTTAAAGGTACCGGAAGTCCATCAGCTAGCAACCCTCTCCAGGGGCACCCAGTTTTCGTTTCTGCCATACAAAACGGTCTCGCACGCGCCCTACACACCGAGACTCCTGAGGCCACCACTCCCTGCTCTTCGAGGCCTTGTGACTCTCCAGCTGACCATCACCCGGAACGGTGTAGCAGCCCCAGCGGGCCCGCGTCCTCAGTGGGCTGGGCCGCCATCAGACACCCGCACTGCCAAACTGGCGTCTGTAGGCTGGCCGGGGCTCAGGAGTCACCCCCGCCCCTCCCAGCGGGGCTGGTGCCACCGTGGCCGGCACAGGTGCCCCAGGGCCGGGCCCTGGGCCCAGCAGGGAAACGGTAGAGGACAGCAGCAAGGACCCAGAAGCCAGAGCCCCACTGCCAGGGCCTGGGCCGCAGCTCCGCAGAACTTCCGGCAACTTGTCACCCTCCCTGGGCCTCAGTTTCCTCTCTCCACAGTGACGGGACAGGGATGAAGTGAAGAAGCAGTCATAACATGCTGGGAAAGTACCTAGCACATAGTGAATGCTGGCAACAAGCTCCCTCTCACTGTTACCATTTCTATCACTAACTAATGGAGCCCTGGACCCACTGTGCCCGAGACAGGCAGCGCGTAAGGCAAGGAAGCTCAGAATTTGGAAACAGCAGGGTGGTTCAGATGTCCCTTTGGCTTCTCAGCTGTGTGGCCAGGCAGCCGAGGACAGCACAGTGTTAGAACTGGATGGTTCCAGTCACCTGAGCCCCTGGGCACAAACGCAAGCTGGGTCCAGGACAGGCAATCAGCCATGAAGCCAATGCCTCCCACCCCCGCCAGGGTCCCCTACCCAGCCCCTCAGAGCTCCACTCTGGAGCCAGGTCTGCCCTCCCAGGATCCTGGCCTGCACCGTGGGACTCTCCCTCTCCCACCTCGCTACTGACCCCCCAAGCCGCTGCATCCCCCTCACCTTCGGCCTCTCCTCCACGAGGCTGGGCCTCCCAGGATCCCAGCCCCCAGGGTGAAGGCCGTGGACTGGCAGAGGGCACTGGGTGCAAGAACAGAAAGTTGTCTTTTCCAGGATTAAATGCACTTGCTCAGGTCACAGGGTGTAAAAATCTGAGCCCAGAATCCACCCAAACTGGCCTTCTGACCCCTCCGTGGAAACAAACAGATGTGCCAAGGAACATCAGATGTCAGATCTTGAAAGTACCCCAAAGGGGCCTGCCAGCTCTTCCTTCTGGACAAGGCTGTGGCCTTCATCTGTGTCCTCTAGAATGCCAGGACTCTGGAATGTTCCCAGAACCCAGTGTAGTGCCCCTGTGTTGCTGAGCAGGTGAATCTGCAAGTAGCCTCCTCTTCTGGGAAGGGTATTGTGGACGGTCCTGCTAACCTTAAAAATAAAAGCCACTTATCTTAACAGCAAAACTAAGTTTATTCAGGAATAGCAGAGAATTACAACTTGGGACATGCAAGCTACTGCAAGACCATAGAAAAGTCCAATGAAGCAGAGGAGCATTATTTTATGAAGAAGAAGGAGGAAGTCAGGAGTGGTTATTTGGAACCAAAGTCTACTGGAGAGAAGCAAGAGTTCAGGGTGATGACAATTTCTCACTGGCTGACTTGTAGGGGTAGTAGATTTCTTGCAGGAGATGCAGTGAATATCTTTTCCCTACTGGGGCCTGTAACTGATGATTTTTTGCTGCTGAAGACTCTTCTATTGGGGGTCTGTAACCGACAACTTTTCCTGTAATGGGTGTTGAGTGGTAGGGCTCCCCCTTCCAGACTCCCCACCCCACTTTAGTGAGGTTTCCTTTATTGATTTTCATAGTCCAGACCTCAGGTTGAGCCTCAGAGCTGGTGCCAAGCCCAGCACTGGAATAAGCATGCTGTGTGACCCTAGGGAAGTGACTTTCCCTCTCTGAACCTCAGTCTTCTCATCTGTAAAGTAGGGACACTGATACCCATCTTAAAGACAATACCCATCTTATGAAGGCAATTCACAGAGCCAATTTGCTAATGTGCATGCAGGAAGTGATCAACAAACAGAAGCTCTTTTGATTATTTCCATCCACTCAACACACCAACCCCAGGCACTCTCAGACCTTTCCTGCCTCTGCCTGGCACCCCTGCTCTCCATAGCTCTGGATCAGCTGACCTCCCAGAGTGTAGGGAGAAGGCCACTCAGCTTCCGGTCTGGCAGCTATGGGCAAACAAACCTTTGCCATATTTTTCAAGGGATGTGGCTTTTACGACCTTGTAAGTGCCAGGAGCCATTGTCTCCTTATCCTCCCACAGATTCTACGAGGTGCGTGTTGCATTGCCGCTAGTCTGTAGGTGAGACACAGGCCTCGGGGGCTCCCTTCACACCTGCTGAGGTTGGACCCTCACAAACCACAAAGAGCCCAGCTTGTGCCTTTTGTGCACATGAGATTCTCAAGGCTCAGAGAGCCTTAAGTCATTTTTTTAGGACATTCTCCCTCCCTTAAGGAGGCCAGCAGCCAGGCTGGGAAGCCCACATAGCTAGGAACTGAGGATGGCCAACAAGCACATGAGCTTACAAGGGGATCCTTCCCCAGTTGAGCCCTCAAATGGGACTCAGCCCCAGTTGGCACCTGCATTGTAGCCTGGGGATGCCCTGAAGCAGAGAACTCAGCTAAGCTGTGCCCAATCCTGACCCGCAATTATCGTGAGACAGTTAATGTGTGTTTCAAGCTGCAAAGTTTGTCGTTGTTTGTTTTTAAGATATTATTTATTTATTTGACAGAGAGATCGCGAACACAAGCAGGGGGAGTGGGAGAGGGTGCTAAGCAGGGAACCCGACGCGGGGCTCGATCCCAGGACCCTGGGATCATGACCTGAGCCGAAGGCAGACTCCTAACGACTGAGCCACCCAGGCGTCCCTGTCGTTGTTTGTTTTAGATAACTAACACAATAACTAGAGGCATGTCATAGGATTTTGCTTGCAAACTGCAAAGGGAGCCACAGTGGAGGTAACAAGCCACGCACCCTGAGAGCAGGGTTCACACTGTCTGTGCCGAGATGTACCCTCTGCAGTAAATCAATGTGTTTGAATTGGCCGTGAGGCTGCCAGCTGTGTCCCACATGGCAGGAAGGACGGACGTCAGAGAGTCGGGGAAACCCGGCCACCCAGGGGCCATGCCACCTAAGCTCCCCCTCCCTCTTTTTATCCCAATGGGAGGCAAGGAAGAGCTCCCAAGAGATTCTGGGAGAGAGGGACCCAAACCTAGTTCCTCCACCAATGTCTGTACTTCCTCACATTAGACAGACACACACTTCCTGCCCACCCAGCCAAAGATCCGAGGCTCCCCAGCTGTGCAGGCTGGGCCTGAGAAGTCCTGGCTCAGAGGTTCTAGCAAAACTAGATTCCACTTCTGCTTCATGCCCAGCAGAGGGATGGATCTGGGGCCGTGGCCACATCTGCTTGGGAGGAAGAGCACACGGCCTGGCTTTCAGCAAGTCAGGCTTCCCTGGCCGGCCCCATGTCGCTCCCACATCCATTCACCCCAGGGAACTCATGTAGGAGCTCTGCTTATGAGCAGTTGGTGGGCAAAGCTGTGTTCTTCACATGGCGGGATGATGCGTGGCCAAGGCCAGCAGTGGATGTCATACAGAGGCCAGAGGACGTCATGTGTGCCACTGAGACAAGAAGACAGGAGAGGGGACAAAATGGGTTCAATCAGTGCTTCCCAGACTTTAGGGGCCAAAAATTCTCCTTGAGAGCTTGTAAAAACAGATTCCTGGGCCCCACTCACAGGGAATTTGATTCAGAAGGTCTGGGGTGGGGCCTGAGCATTCCCTCAGGTTCCCAGGGACTCCAGTTCCAGGGACCACACTTCCAGCAGCAAGGAGCGGAAGGATGGATGAATGATGAATCACCCCTGCATCAGCTCTGGCAGGCCTTGGATGGGACAGAAATAGTGCAGGTAACACACAAACGGCCACACACAAGCACGTGAGCACAGAGACACATCTGTACAAAAGCCTCTCATCCAGACTCACAGAAACACTCACGGACACACACATATGAACATACAGACACATAAGCACAGAGACACAGGCATACAAATGATATACACTTACACACACAAACAGACACCTGTAGGCACAGACAGGTACACAAATGGATCAGTCAGGGTTCTCCAGAGAAAGAGAACCAATAGGGTGTGTGTGGGGCTGGGGGGTCGTGTCCATGTGTGTAAAGAGATTTATTATAAGGAATTGGCCCATATGATTATGGAGGCTGGAAAATGCAGACCCAGAAAAGCTGGTGGTATAAGTTCCAGTCAAAATCTGAGTCCTAAGGCAGGAGAAGAAGACTAACGCCCCAGCTTGAAGACAGTCACACAAACAGAAAATTCTTTCTTCCTCAGCCTTCCTTCCTACTCAAGCCTTCAACTGTTTAGACAAGACCCACCACATTGTGGAGGGCAATCTGCTTTACTCAGTCTACCAGTTCAAAAGCTAATCACATCCAGAAACACCCTCACAGGCACACGCAGAAATAATGTTTAACTAAATATCTGGGCCAATATCTGTGACCCAGTCAACACATAAAATTAACCATCACAACATATACACACAAGCACACACTCAAACAGACTTATACACAAATGCACATAAGCACATGCATACTCTCCTTTTGTGCACAATCAGAACAACACACTTATGTGCATTCCTACTCCAACATATGCAAAAACTGAAACAAAGGCAGGCTCGTGGATGCACACACATACACACAGTGAATAAACGCAGACATACACATTTACACACATGCACAAATACACAGGCACAATTTTCCCCCAGACAACCCTGAAACGATGCTGCTGTAAAACAGCTCCTTCCTACTGTGGCACATTGTGATTTAACAGGGCCCCCTTGTGCTTTGCCTGAGGCACCAGGCTGGTGACCATCGCCCACATTCACAGACAACAGGGCCGAGGCCCAGAGAAGATGCAGTAAACGGAGCAAGTCTTCCAACCGCTCTGAGCTTCCCCCCGTGCTTCTGAAAGGGAGAATAACCCACAACACTACCAATAAGCAGTTGTGGTAACCTGGCACTTGAGCTAAGCAAAGACACCGATGCCATGACACCCGCCTCTCCTCTAGCCCGGTCCCCTGCTGGGGGTGAACACTGAACAGGCACGTGTGGTCAGGGCACAGAGCCTGGCGAGGAGATGCCACCCTGGGGCCCTTGTGGCATGGCCACTGACAACCAGAGGGTGAGTGTCCAGGACCAACACAGCAGGCCCAGCAGAACGTGGGGGCGCGTACAGCAGCCCCTACTTACTGAATGCTACCAGCTATGCACTGTACCAAACGTGCTTTGCTAATTTCAGTTCTCATGACAAATCTCTGAGTAGCCAGGAACCTGGGAGGTCCCAAGAGTTTACATGGCTTGTCCGAGTCACACAAACCCAGATCTCCCTACCCGAAAGCCGCTATGCCCCAGCAGGACCCATCTGGGTAAGGCTCAGGCGTCTCCTTCCTCCTGCCAGGGTAGTCCTGAAGTCTGCGGGGGGTGCCCCTGCAGCTAAGACCATACAATGTGCTTGAGCATTTACACTGAGGAAGTCCCCAAACCCTCACCACAACCATCAGGGGGAAACTGAGGCACAGAGAGGCCGTCCCTCACCCAAGGTCACCAGGTGTTAAAAGGTAGAGCCAAATTCAAACAAATTCAAGCCATGAGCTCCAGAGACCCCACTCTAACCGCTGGCCTGCGCATGTAAAGGGAAGCAAACCTCTGGGTCACTGTCTGTTCTGGAACATCTCTGTTCTTTCTTCACCTTTGCCAGTGTGGAGCCAAAGCTGGGAAGTGATCACTTAGCCAGCAAACACTGCTGTCTGCCAATTTCCAGGTGCAGAAATCACCCAGAGGGAGCATGTTTCCTGGCAATGTCCATTCTCTGAAATTGCAGTGTGCACCCGATTTTCCTGCCCACTTCCTAAGGGGAGATGCCCACTCACACAAACAGAGGACAGTCTCCTTCAGGGGGCCACTCAGAACGCTGGAATCATGGGCCTGAGAAGCGTGTCCTTTGTAGAAAGAAACCCAGATGATTCTGCTTTCAAAAATCCCTGCTGATTTTTTTTTAAGATTTTATTTACTTATTTACTTACTTATTTATTTACTTACTTATTTGAGAGAGAGTGAGCGAGACAGAGAGCACAAAAGGGGGGAGGGGCAGAGGGAGAGGGAGAAGCAGACTTCCGGCCGAGCAGGGAGCCCTATGCAAGCTCATCCCAGGATGGGGGATCATGACACCAGGCGAAGGCAGACTCTTTTTTGTTGTTGTTGTTCAGTTAGCCACTGTATAGTACATAATTAGTTTTTTTATGTAGTGTTCAATGATTCATTAGTTAAGTGTAACACCCAATGCTCATCACAGCAGGAAGGCAGACTCTTATCCGATTGAGCCACACAGGCGCCTCCCTGCTAATTTTTTTAATGCAATGTCTCTTCCATGTATATTTCGAGGGTAGAAAATCGCAAAGGTTTTGTTACAGCTCTCATTTCTGCCTCCTCCCCTTGCAAATAATCGGCTGTTTGGAAACTTTTATAAAGGAAGCGGTTGACTTTGCAGCCCATAAGTACACAGGTGGGGAGCTTCTGGTCAAAATGATTCAGCAAGAAACCATCACCGCCCCCCCCCCCCCCCCCCCCCGCCTCCCCACCCGAGGCAAGCAGCCCCCACCCCCGCCCCGGGGGCGGTTTGCGGGGCGGGGCCCCCTCTCAGCTCCCGAGCACTGCCCTCAGCCCGGCCCGGCTCCCCCAGCGCACGCTGCCCTCCGCGCAGGCAGCCATGCGGCCCGTCGGGGTGCTGCTCACCTTCTGCTGCCTGGTCCCGTGCACTACCGGGGGCCCTTCGCGAGGTAAGAGCAGGGTCTCCCCTGGGCCGCTTCATGCCGGGTTTCCGGAGCTCTGGCCGCTCCCCGAGGCGAGGTCCCCTGATTGCCCGTCGGCGGCGGGCGCGCCCTGAGCTTCCCGCCCGGGTCCCCAAGGCACACTGCTGGCTTGGCAGCCCGGGGGACCGCGCGGCGGCAGGGGCAGGCGGCTCCCATCCCGGCTGCAGCGGCCTTTGCGGGGTTCGGGGGTAGGGGGTCTGGGGCCTGCCTGGGGGGCGAGAGAAGCGCCCTCTGTCGTCCGCCCCCTCCCTGTCCAGGGACTGAGAACTGTGGGCCCAAGGGAGGCTCCCCTGTGGCCCCTGCACGGGGACCAAGCTCCGGGATGCCCCGTGGTGGTTAAGCAGTTTCCATGTGATGCCTGCCCTTCCTGCCTGCCGCCTGCTGCCCTGTGACTTGGCCCCCAAGAGCCTAAGGATCAGACCCTTCCTGCCAGGCCAGCACTGGGGGAGAAGGGGAGGGAGGGTGCCGCTGCTGTCCAGAAACTAAGGCACAAGGATATTGGGTTACTTGCCTGTTACACAGCCAGTGAGCACCTGTCCCCGCCAGAGCACAGAGGAGCAGGCCATACCCTCCCATCACTGGACTCACAGGCCATGGCTGCTGGGGGAGACTCAGAGGTGGGCCACTGCAAGCTTGGCTGGAGGCAGGGGAGGGGGCAGAGTGTGACATGGCAACCCCGTGGAGCTTCCCAGGAGAAATAACAGGTTGAGAAAGAAGGACTTTGGGTTGCAACGGAACAAAAAGGGCTGAAAACACTGATGTGGCGATTTCCTAAGTCCTGAAGGGCTTAGGGAAGATGCCATGGGGCTCCGCATTTAGGTCAGTGCAGTTTAGTGTCTGGGCATGGGAAGGTCATGTGCCCAGAGGGCACCAGCATCAGGGGCCCTGCTGCCCCCCACTCCCTCCCAGGAAGGCACTGGAATCTGTTCTCAGGGAAGGGAAGGAAAAGGCTGTGGGAGCCATGGAGGTAGAGTCGGGGCTGGGCTGAGTTCCCGTCTCTGTTCAACCACCAAGGGTAGGGGGCCTGGGGCCTGCCTGGGGGGTGAGAGAAGCGCCCCTCCTCCTTTAATCCCTCAGCTGGTGGAGGGGTCCCCTGCCCTCACTTCTTGCCCCTGGACGGTCTCGGGTGGGGCTGCACATGGGGACCACAGGGACAGGACACCCTTCCTGCTCTCTCCCCCAACCCTCATTCTTAGCTCTCATGCTGAGGACACCCTTTCCCGGCCTCCTCTTGTCGGGATACCGCTGTCTTCCTGTGCCTCCCACTTAGTACCAATCCCAGGGGAACAAGTCAGGGGAAGAAGCTGCATGTTCAGAACAGAGACGCACACTCCTTCTCAAAACCTTAGTGAAGGGTCCCCTGGAGAGATGTGGAGCCTGCCGTCATAACTACCCTGGGATTTAATTACTGACACTCACTGTCAACTGTTTTGCCAAGTTCCTTCCGCTTGCCTCCATTTCCTCATGGAACAGAGCAGGGACAGGAACAGGACTGCATGGGGAGTTGAGAGACAGGTGGCACTGGACGACCGTTCATGTCCTCACGGGCCACGACCACATGAGAGCCACGCGCCCCTCCCCTGTCGGACCTGGTCTCTGCCCCTGCGTGCCAGCCGGCAAGTCCAGAGCCCACACTTAACATACAGAGAGTGGGGTACCACAGACTCCCCAAACCTACTAGCTGTGGAACCTGCAGCCTCCCTAAGCCTGGGCTCATCAGCCAGGAGATGCGTAAAGAACTTGAGCACCCTTGGACCTTGAAGAGGCCTGACTGCGGCAGCCCATGGAAAGCATTCTCACTGGGCCCAGGGTGCTTGGCAGCCACCTGCCTACATCCCTGCTCCGAGTCTCTGCCACGCTGGTAGCCTTCCCAGCCCACCTCACCGCCCCTCCGAAGCAATCTCTTCTGGTGCTTCCTTCATTTGACAGATGAGGGCCCGAGCAAGGGCCTCAGAAAGAGGGGCTTGGAGGCGCCTCTGTCTGGCGGTTGAACAGAGATGGGAACTCAGCCCAGCCCCGACTCTGCCTCCATGGCTCCCACAGCCTTTTCCTTCCCTCCCCTGAAAACAGATTCCAGTGCCTTCCTGGGAGGGAGTGGGGGGCAGCAGGGCCCCTGATGCTGGTGCCCTCTGGGCACATGACTTCCCCATGCCTGGACACTAAACTGCACTGACCTAAATGCGGAGCCCCATGGCATCTTCCCTCCCTAAGCCTTCCAGGACTTAGGAAATTGCCACATCAGTGTCTTCAGCCCTTTTATGTTCCGTTGCAACCCAAAAGTCCTTTTTTCTCAACCTGTTATCTCTCCTGGGAAGCTCCACGGGTTTGCCATGTCACACTCTGCCCCCCCCCCCCCCCCCCCCCCACCCCCCCAGCGGCCCCTCTTCTCATTACAGGGCTTTACGATTAGTTGAACCTGGTTTAAATCCACCCTGCACTCCTCTGGGGCCTCAGTCTCTCCCCTGTAGAATGGGGACCCACACGCTGCCCGCAGAGTGGTAACAAGAAAGCAACAGCTCTAACTCTCTTGCTCCCCAGACTTTGGCTGCACAGCACACACCCCAGAACCCCCATCCCTGAGGACAGCCCAGGCCCCCTTTAGTGGGGGAGGGACTGACCCCCTGGCCGGGGCCCCAGGCCACCCAGCCTGCACTGTCACCATCTGCTCAGCACCCACCTGGTGGCTTCCGTTCTTCCCTGAAGGAGAGCTCTTTGGAATGTTTATTCTCCATGAGAAGCCTTAGAATTCTCTTAAAGAATCCTAAAAATAGATTCGACTTTCAACCTTTTTTTAAATTAAAAATGGAGCTTTTATTGTTTGTTTAGACAACTGCATTGATGAAGCTTTACTGACTTGAAGCCTACATTTTAGGAAAACATGTAGTTAGATAAAAATAAACCAACTTCAGTATTTTTCCTAAACTTTTTGTAACATTACTGAAATTGCTTAGGAACTGACATCATGTGTTCCAAAAGGACAAGGCATCTGAGGTTCAGCCTCACCTACTTTCACTTCTTTTTTTTTTTGAGAGAGAAAGAGAGCGGGGTGGGGGGTGGTGGAGGTGAGGGAGAGGAAGAGAATCTCAAGCAGAATCCCCCCTCAGCGCAGAGCCCAACTCAGGGCTCGATCTCATGACCCTGAGATCATGGCCTGAGCTGAAACTAAGTCAGATGTTTAACCAACTAAGCCACGCAGACGCCCCTCTTTCACTTCATTTTTCATTCTGTTCAATTCAAGCTAAATTGCATTTAATACATTTTATTTAAAAAACCATTAACACTGGTTACTAAGTGATTTCTAATTTGAGGTACTAAGAGTGATAACTAACTTTTTTTGTTATACTTCTCTGTATTTTTCAAATTTCCTACCCAAAATAGGTAGGCTTATAACCGGAAAAAGCATTAAATGTAATTTATGCAAAGAATAGAAGCCATTATCGATCCACAGTGGGGAAGGGGGGACCCTCTCCTCTCCGACGGCAGGAGTACATTGAGCTTCGGTGCCTTCCTCTTCCTCTGCCGGCTAGACTACAGTGAGGAGCAGAAATCAAGCTTGCAGTTGTTTGCCCCACTGATTTTTGGTTTAAACTACAAAGCACCCTTGACTTCGTGTGGCACACAGGTGCTGGGGGGGGCGGCCCTCGGCCCGGCCCCGCCCCCTCGTGTTAGGGTGTCTGTGTGCAGAGCCCACGAGGCCCCCCAGCACCACCACCTGAGTCACAGCCACGTGGGCAGCTTGGGGAAATGCGGGTTCCAGGGCCGACCCAGCCCCACCAGCCCAGCTGCTGGCACTCCAGGAACGCAAGCGGCTTTCCTTATTTCCATCTTTGGAAACTTTAAGCAAAGACGTCCTAGGAGGGCTGGATTCTTACAAAGGAGAATCCCAGTGCTGGTTGGGGACAGAGCTCGGAGGGAAACTCGGACCGGCAGATGGCCGTAATCCTGTGCTGGGAAGGGTCCCAGCGGTGTGCTGCTTTCATCAGAGCCAGGGAGCCAGGTCCGTGGGGCTGCTAAAGCTTAGGGGGCTTAGTCTTGACGCTTCAGCGTTGCGCCCAAGGAACCAGCTGGGGGAGACCCATTTGTCAGGTGGGGCCCTGCTTGGTCAGGCAGTGCTGGCCCTCCCCAGACTGCAAGATGCTGCCCCCGCCCCGCCCCAGGGTCACAGAACGCACAGAGACTCACGCCTTCTCTGTCCACTCTCAGGGCTCCTTCCGCTGCACCACACACAGGGGAGGGGAGACCACCCAGCCAGATGCCCCCCAACCCCGCCCTAGGTCTCGCATTCGGCAGGGGTCTCACGTACACAAGAGGCCATAGCAGACGCGCAGCACCCAAGGCACCAACCTGCCGGGCAGTTCCCAGCCTAGCCAGCCCACTGGCCCTATCTAACCCGACCCCCCGTACAAGGTAGTGGGTATTTCCCTCAGCCCCCTTCTGTCAGTCTCCATGCATGTGGGACTCCTTGTCCCCAGTGGGACATCCCAGTGCAGCTTCTATTAAAGCTCCCATGCTCTGTTGAATTCATGCTGCCAGCTTCCTCCCCTAAAGTTGTGATTTCTTCACGGGGGAACCAGACAGTATCTTGCCCCCCACAAAGCCTGCGTGCCTTGTCGCCGTTATCTTCTACCACCCAAATATACTTGGGTGTCTCGGGTCTGAGCTGGAGTTTGTCACTCAGGAGCGGACGGGCTGGGGTGGGGTGGGCACAGGTCAGCACCCATCTTTCCACCTTTCATGTGCTCAGCCCGGAAGCTTGGTTACCACTGCCGCTACCCACACACCCCGAGTCTCCACTTCCTGCTGCCTCGGCACCTCTGCCTCATGCCAAACTCAGTCTCCCCAGACTGAACAGAGATGCCTGCGCCACAGGTGCTCCCCGAGGTCATGGCAGAGGGAAGCGAGTGAAGTCTCAGGGCAGTGCAGTCCCCTGGGGTCCTCTGCAAGGACACGGTGTCCCTATCGGCACCCACCGCCACGACCACGTGGGGCTACTGAGCACCTGAAACGGGGCCATGCCACTGAGGAGCTGAACTTCACACTCTGTTTAATTTAGTTAATGAACTAAAACAGCTCAGCTCTGAATCGTCTCTAGCAGGCTAACATTTCAGGAAAATCTGGGAGAACGTCTTCCTAAAGAGAAGCAGTTTACAAATCTAAAAACCCTCTTCCCCTTCTCCCTCCCAGTTTAGATTTTTCCCCCAAAACTTTTTATTTTTTTAAGACTTTATTTATTTGAGAGAGAGAGAGAGCGCACAAGCAGGGGAGGGGCAGAGGGAGCGAGAGAAGCAGACTCCCCACTGAGTGGGGAGCCCAACGCGGGACTCAGTCCCAGGACCCTGAGATCATGACCTGAGCTGAAGTCAGACACGTAACTGAGCCACCCAGGCGCCCCAACTTTTTATTTTTAGACATCAGTTGTCCACTGTAGAAATGGACAGAAACCTAAATTCATCATGAGCCACCAACCAGAAAAGGCCACCATTCACTTGTTGCCATCCGGAGCCTGTGGGGCTTTGTATGTTCCTTTTTTCTTTATGATAAAATCCAAAGTTTGTGACCCAAATGAGCACACAGCTGTGCCGGGCCCGGCCTTGCCTCTCAGCCCTTCCCCACATACCCTCCTTGCTTCAGCCACGCTGGGGCCCTGAGCCGTCAGACACCTCTGCCCTCCGGCCCCCTCACTTGCTCTCGGCCCCTCCATCTAGATTTGTGCAGATGGCACAGTCTGGTGCTGCATCTGCTGTGGACAGACCCCCACACAGCTCCTGCCTTGCTTCACCTGCTGCTCTGTTTGTCTTGCCTGTTTATTGACGGGACGTGAGCTGCAGTGAACATAAGCTTCTGTACCCCCAGAGCCTGCAGGATGAGGAGGGCTCCAGAGGGGCTATTGAGCTAGCCGGACGAAGGAATGAAGTCCGGTCCTTCTTCAGCGAGGGTCCTCGGGGTGTGGCCAGGCTCTGCTTCTGTGGCGCCTGGGAGCAGAGGACGTGGAGAGGAGAGGAGCAGCATGGGGGTCCCTGGTTCTGTCAGACACTGGGGGACCCAAGTGCCGGGGGAGAAGCCCCTCCTGTTGCTTACCCCATCTTTAATCCAAATATGGGCCTCCTCGGAATAGGAAGAGCATGGAAGGATGAAAGAAAGCCAGTCGTCCCTGCCTCCACCACGTGCCAGCTCTGCGGGCCTGACCCCTGTCCTCGGACTTGTACCCAGAAGGGCATGGCAGGAGGCAGCACATGAGGGGCATCGGGTGCGGACGGGCCAACCCAGGGCCTGGAAGCTGGGTGGATTCTGACAAGAATCACTGAGGGAGAGGACAGCAGCTGCATCCGAGCAAGTGAGAAGGCAGGACACGCCTTTGGGCACTTCTCCGTGGTCCACTTGTTGGGGACACACTGAGGGGCAGGGTCCAGATGGTGGTGGCTTCCAAGGCCAACTGAGGCACCTTCTTCTAACCTCTGGGGCTGCATCCTATCCAGAGGCTCCGCCCCCGGAAGACGCGGTCGGGTTTTCTTTAACACACGCTAGAAACCACCCCGGGTTCCGAGAAAGCCTATGCGGGCAGGCGCCGCGGGCCGGGACTACCTTCCATTCCTCACGGTACCACCCACCTGCCTGGTCCTCAGCTCTGAGGAGGGAGCAACCGCAAGAAGCACAACAAATGCTCTGTGGGGTGTGGGGTGGCTGGCTGAGGGGGTAGGTAGACGGCCAGGGGCCACACTGGGCGCAGACAGCAGAACCGAGGTGTGAGGTGCAACACTGGGCCCAAGGACCCTGCTCACAGCAATGTTCTTGTCTGGTTCTGTGCTTCTCTGTTTCAGATTTTTGTTCCCAGATCCTTAACCCAGATGTGAAGCCAGGATTTCCCAAAACAATAAACCCCCACGACCCAGGAGTCCTCCAAGCAGCCAGACACAGCGTTGAAAGGTTCAACAACTGTACAAATGACATCTTCTTGTTCAAGGAGTCCCACATCAGCAAAGCCCTGGTCCAGGTGAGGGTTGGGGACACCGCTACGCGGCCAGGCTGCAGTGGCTTCTGTCTTACCAGGGGCTGGCCGGCTAGTGCCTGTCCATGTAGAGTGTGGCCCCCGGCCGGGAGGCTGACAGCAGCGCCACAGGCAGCCCACGAGCAGCCACGGCCAGAGGCACCAGGGCACAGCAAGAAGGCCCTGCGCCACCTTCCGTGAAGGCAAGCTCCTCCCGGGGGGCCCACAGCACATCTGCAGCGGAACCCAGGAGGGCAGGGGTGGAACAGGCCACTGCAGCTGGGCATGAAGGCCGTCGCCGGGAGAAGCAGAAGGCCGGCCTGCAGGAACCACTAGACCGCCCGTCAGAGCCCCCGCCCTGCCTCGCCCCACCCCGCCCCTCGCCCGCACCGCAGCCCCAAGGGACCTCTTGCCGTTCTCCATCTGGGCCATGTCACTCGGAGAGCTTTGCCCACACCACTGCCCCTTCCCCACACACAAACCCCAGGGAAAGATGGTGAGGTGGTCCCACTCGGACACGAACAGTTTTTACGCGTACTGGTAATGGTTACCCCTGCGTCATAGGATTGTTGGAAATTCTTATAATCCTTATTCTTTTCGAAAATTGCGAACTTTTTTAAGAGCAGCATATTTTTATGATTAGAAAGCATGTGGCAGAAGGGCAAGCTAGTGTGGGGTGGGCTTTAAAAGCCTACTTCCCATGGAAATAGCCCAAGTGTCATCTCTCCGGGGACTCCACCCCAGGGGCCGTGGGGTCTTCCCAAGCCAGGCTTTCGCCTCCTGCGGAACACGGCAAGTTCCTGGTGCTCCTGCCAGTGCTCGAGGGCCTGTGGGAGGGGACAGATGACACTGGGGATGACTTTACTTCACCTGGTACTTGGCAGGGCTGAGGCTTCATTGAGAGACCACAAGCGAGGAGGAACCGGTTGCTGCCACATTCGTGCGGAAAAGGGTCTATTTTGAAACTGGGGGGAAAAGCAACCACTGTTGGCATGCAGGGCGGGTCAGCACAGCCCGCAGGTGGGTGTCGGGCATGGAGGTGAGGCGCAGAGTTCTGGGCAGTAAGGAAATGTCCTCCGACAGACCCAGAGCCCCAGTCTCACCTGGGGACCGAGAACTGGCACCATGAGCAGGAATGACATGAGTGGGTAAGAAAGGGAGAGGCCTGGGTGCAAGCGGCAGCTTCCCCCCCCCCCCCCCCCCCACACACACACACACCGGAGTTCTCTGATGGGTCCCAGACACTCAGCCCCTTTCCGGGAGCGAATCTGGGCATCCTTCCCCCTGGTCTCCATGCCGCCTCTTGCTGGTGAAGGAGCAGCCACCCTTCTGTCCTGGACCGAGTAACACCGACCCAGCCCTTCTTCCCCGTAGATCGTGAAGGGCCTGAAGTACATGCTGCACATGAAGATTGGCAGAACTTCTTGCAAGAAGACCCAGCACCCTATTCTAGACAACTGTGACTTCCAGACCAACCATACCTTAAAAAGGGTAAAAACAAAGGGGTCTCACCTCCTCACACCTACTCACTGCTGTCCCAGCCCTCGCGCACTCCCCAGGGCTTTGGGAACCATCCCCTTCATCACCTCTCTGCCTGCAAGTTTCCAACTCTCACTCCCAGCATCCGTGCAGTACCCACAGACCTGGGAGAACACAGAGAGAGGACTCGCAAGAGAGCACCTCAAACCACCCCCCTGAGGGGCACAGCTCCAGGAAATAAACACCCTGGGCTTGGGGCAGGGGAGGTTAGAACAAAAGGAGCTTTCAAACAGTTCAGAAATCATATACACACATACACATGCAGGAGAGAGCAAATGTGACAACATCTAATTAATTTGCAAAAAAAAAAGTGAATATTTTTTTTTTCTTGAATCTCTCAACTTCTCTGTAGATGTGAAATTTTTCAAAATAAAAACTTGGGGCAGGGGAGAAACGTCCAAAGGAAGATGCGCACGCACCGCCCACCGCTGCAGGGAACCTAACCCCTGCGGAGCGTGTCGGGAGCGCAGCCTCTGCGATGGGGGAGGGAGGCGGTCTCAGTGTGCCCTTCTTTGTTTCAGACTTTCAGTTGCTACACGGAAGTTTGGGTCATCCCCTGGCTCCAGAGGTTCAAGGTGCCTGTTCTCCGCTGTCGCTGACTTCCGCCTCTCAGCAACACTGCACTCCTGCTCTTTACTGCACGCGGTCACAGCCCCGCCCTGGCTGTCACAGGCCCTGGGACCTTCCGACGCAGTGGCTCACCAGTGAGCCGAAACGGAAGTGCCCATGGGCTCATCACAGAGTAGCTAGGGTAGAAGAATGATACTGCCCGTGGTTAGAGTATGTATTTCGCATTTTCTTCTAATTTTACCGATGCTCTGATGGTAATTATTCAGGTTCTGGACCTCTGAGTGAGCCCCCTCCGTCCCCTCCCACCTGATTACCTGGTGGTCCCACATCCAGCAGTGAAAGCCCAGAGATCCGTCCCTTTGGCCAAATAATGGTTACAGCCCTGGGCAGGGGGACAAGTCAGCTACTGTGCATCTTGACCTTTTGTGCATGAATAAAACTATGAATAAATATGAATAAAGAACTGACCATCTCAAAGCAACACCTGTTGCTTTACCTGTTAAAGGGACAAGGTGAGGTGAACGTTGTGAGAGGTCCCTCTCACTGAGTGGTCTGATGAGTCTAGTGACTTCCATAAAGCCCCTTGGTGGCTTCTCTGGCCTTTCACTGACAGCTAAACTATACTGAAGACCAGAGGAGCTGGAAACAGGCCAGCCTGTGTCCACATCATGAACTGGCAGGGCAGACAGCACCCCACTTTGGAGGGCGCTCACCCTCCAGCTGGGCTTTCTTCTGACCAGGAGTCATACACCCAAGTTCTTGATGGACTCGATAATTCATAGGAAACAAAATCTGCGTTAAATACGTATGACAATTTAGTATGCAGTTGTAAACTTGATCACTATGTACAACCAAAATGAATTATCCTTTGGCTTCCTTCAGTGAGGGGAGAGCTTTAATTTCCAAATCCTCATTCATTTTTGCTGGCTCGCCTCCTTCTGGTCATTTAATTCAGGGACAGTGGTGGCAACTATGCCACAAGACAATTTATTTGATGATTCTAAAGGCCACGTTTTCATCAAGCGTGATTCTGAAGGCCACCGTTTTCATCAAGCCTTGCAGTGCTTGGCCATGGACATGCCCAGGAGCTTGCAGACAGAGATGGGCATCACTCAGAGAAGACAGGCCCCCGGCCACCCTGCTCCAGTAGGCCTGGCTTGGAATGCAGAGCCTCTCGCTTTGGATTTCCTCCTCTCCAGGCCTCTTCAAACTATAGATTAGTACAAAATACACTGTTGCCTTTAAAAAAAAAAATGGACTTGGGGCACCTGGGTGGCTCAGTCGTTTTAGCCTCTGACTCTTGATTTCAGCTCAGGTCATGATCTCAGGGTCGTGAGATGGAGCCCCAGGTAGGACTCCAAGCTCAGCAGGGAGTCTGCTTGAGATTCGATCTCTCCCTCTCCCTCTTCCCCTCCTCCCCTGCTCTCTTTCTAAAATAAATAAATCTAAAAAATATGGACTTGATAATTCACAGGAAACAAAATCTGCATTAAATACGTATGACAATTTGGTACGCAGTTGTAAACTTGATCACTGTGTACAACCAAAATGAATTACCCTTTGGTTTCCTTCAGTGAGGGGAGAGCTTTAATTTCTAAATCCTCACTCATTTTTGCTGGCTCGCCTCCTTCTGGTCATTTAATTCAGGGACAGTGATGGCAACTATGCCACAAGACAATTTATTTGATGATTCTGAAGGCCACCCTTTCATCAAGATAAATGAGTCCACCCAGCGTTGTTGACCCCATACATAAACAAGGTGGCAGTAACACCAGGAGTCAGAGCTTCAGACTCCGATGGGCCTCGGGACACAGCTGAATGGGCAGGATGTTGCAGCAAATAAAGGTAGGAACCCATGCGAACTCCCAGTTGGTCCTCATGAACATTTAAATACGGCCCAGAGCACATGAAGGCCAGGCCTCTCCTGAAAATTATTACTTAGGCTTCCAGGCCTGTGGGCCCACGGGGCGTCACCTGGCCTCACGGTCAGAAATGAGAATGCACACACAGGTGTGGGGGAGAGCAGCCTCACAGTACCTCTGCTCCGAGCTGAGCTGCATTTGAACCCCCTTCTGCCCAGCCAGGAGCCAGGGCTGACCTTCCCTCTGGGGACAGAGAAGGAGGCCTCAAATCTGAATCTCAAAACTCTCATGTTTCGGGCGCCTGGGTGGCTCAGATGGTTAAGCGTCTGCCTTCGGCTCAGGTCATGATCTCAGGGTCCTGGGATCGAGTCCCGCATCGGGCTCCCTGCTCCTTGGGAGCCTGCTTCTCCCTCTGCCTTTCTCTCTCGCTCTGTCTCTCATGAATAAAAAAAAAAAAAAAAAAACTCTCATGTTTCAACACTAACCTATGCCCACAATTTTCAAAACATCATTTGGGGCCAGGTATTTAAAATCTCTTCCTATAAAGTAAACAGAAGTCTTAGAACTAAGACAAACCAGCTCCTGCAGAAGCCAGTTGACTGTGGGTCCCCCAATCTCAGGCTTCTGCAAACCTTCTCTACATGGGGACCTTCGGGCCTGAACTCTAGGCGACCTGAACTCTCTTAATACGTCAGCTGTTTTATTATCCCCAATCTGCTTTATGTACTATACCTCACAGAAGACAATGCTTGACTTTAAATAACTCTTACACCAGCCACAGTGGCACCAGAAGGAAAGGGCCTGAGCCAGTGAGCCAGCGTGAGGCTACTCTGATTTCTGGAAGCCAACAGCTCATATGCCTTTGTCCTCCACAGAGACACATCTGCCAACCACACTACTGCAGACGTCTGGCTACAGCTGCCTGTAGAGCAGGTCCTGTGGGCATGCTGCTTGTTCTAGCAACCTAACTCTGCCCCTCCCCCCCACCCCATGAAAGACTTCGCTCTAGACCGAGCACAGCAAAGCCCGACCTGGGAGGGGACTGGCCAGAGAGCCATTTGGTAGGATTCAAACAGATGAAACAAAACACCCACATGGAGATGGTGTGACTTACCGTAGGTGGTGGACGTCAACCAGCGATGACCTGAAGTCTCGTATTGCCGCCATTTTTTTTTTTTTAAGATTTTATTTATTTATTTGACAAAGATAGAGAACACAAGTAGGCAGGGCAGCAGGCAGAGGGAGAGGGAGAAGCAGGCTCCCCACTGAGGAAGGAGCCAGATGCAGGGCTCGATCCCAGGACACTGGCATCATGACCTGAGCCGAAGGCAGACACTTAACCGACTGAGCCACCCAGGCGCCCCTTGCCAACCCAATTTTACCTGCGTTTTTAGACTTAGAGCTTTAGTCTGCCTCGGAGAGAATGACTCTGACACAGAGGGAAGCTGTGACATCATCTAATGTTATTCTCACTGAGAAAATGTAAAGTTAAGTACCCAGGATTCTAAGACATACCAGGATTAGGACCGAAGAGAAAAAATACTTACTGTTCAAGGTCTCAAAAACTGAGCAAAACCAGTCAAAATTCTGACAGTCTTGCCCTGAGTGTTCTAGAGCTTTTTCCCTGGCCATGCCGCACACCTCTTCACTAGCTATACACAGACTCTCAGGGATTCAGCTCTACTGGCCCTGCTCCAGGTGTCCGCCCAGCCCAGCCCCTTTAGGGTACAGGTGGGCCCTGGCAGTGATGAGTGCCCCACCACTGTCATGGGGACCACCTGTGAAACTTGAAACCATGATGATACCAGGCCATTCCGAAAGACTGGGAAGCCCAGAGGACTCTGATGTGCAGCCTAGGTCCAGCTCCTGGGCTGGGCGGTGACCACCACAGAGCCAGGTCCTGGGAACACCACCCTGCCTCACCTCCCAGCTTCCCCAGCAGATTCCGAAGTCAGACCATGGGTCCTGACTCAGCGGTGTGCTGGCATGGTGTGCCCAGTGAGTCTGGGCAACTCCTCTCCACCCGCCCCCGCAAGCCTCAGTCCCCCCCATAAAATGACTATATCTCCTTCCATCAGTAAAACGTCAGTGTTCATGAAAACACTTTCTAAACTACAGACCACCCTGCAAATGCATGTTGATGATAAAAATCTCAAAACAGGGCTTCTGTCCTATGAAAGGCAGTACCTGAGTCCCAGCGGAGTTTTTGTAATCGATAATAAGGAAGCACACAATGAATGAATCGCTTGATTTAATTTTAAGAGCATGTTAGTAATTCACATTAGAGTAAATCTGCTTTATGTTTACCACAAAAGCATACCACATATTTAAACCTAATAAGGCTATATTTTGCACCTCACCATGGCAAATTACCAGATAAAACACAGGAAGTGACATGTTGAGACAGAAAATCAACATCTAAGTCAAAATCAAGACTCCTTTGCTGAAAACTGTGAAAAGCAATTTACCGGCTTCTTTGCATTGGTAAAAAGCAAGCACTAAAAAGTAAAGCCCTCTGTTCTCAATCAAGAAGTCAACTTCTATGCGCTCCACACATTTAAATTGTTTTTTATGGCAGAATGTACTCCCGTACAGCTGATATATGGGGTGCACCACCAGCTATTAAAAAGTATTTAATAGGGGCGCCTGGGTGGCTCAGTCGTTAAGCGTCTGCCTTCGGCTGGGGTCATGATCCCAGGGTCCTGGGATCGAGCCCCGCATCGGGCTCCCTGCTCGGCGGGAGGCCTGCTTCTCCCTCTCCCACTCCCCCTGCTTGTGTTCCCCTCTCTCACTGTGTCTCTGTCAAATAAATAAAATCTTTAAAAAAAAAAAAGTATTTAATAATCTATACTCAACTTTCTTTCCCTAAAGTAACATAAGTAACATTGAGTCATTCACCTAATACATTCTGGGTCACACCAACTGGACTGAAGCCAGTCTCTGACTCTGTCCTACTGCTGCACATGAAGGCATCCCTGAGCACGCAACACAACAGATGAGCCAACCTCCAGATCCTGACTCTTTCCCCTAAAACGAGGCCAGGCCAGCGCAGGGGAGGGGGCCACAGTTGGGAAAGGGAGCAAAGGGCTTGTCGCCAACCAGTGCGACACAACACAAACAGCTCATGTTTTACCACAGCTGTCGTTGCCTATTTAAAATATTTCTTTGTCAAGTTACTGAAAACGATTCCAGAGACGCAAGGTCTTCTGTACTCTCACAAACAGCCAGGACGGAGAGGAACAGGTATCAACCCCATTCTGCAGGCTGGGGACAGGAACACAGTGTAAGAGCGACTTGCCCAAGGATGAAGCACTGCCGGGAGGTGGTAGCCGGAGGCGGCCGCCCTGGGAGGGGTGCGGAGCGAGCGAGATGGACTGCCGGTCCCTAAACAAGGTCCTGGCCAAAAGGATCCTCCTCTCAACCCGCGATGGAATCAAACTCCAGTCACCGTTAACCTAATTCTATCAGAGAAGAAATCCCAGGCAACACCATCAGAAAAGGTTAATGAGCAGAAAGTCAATTTAATTATCATTACTACATGGGTCCCCCTGACAAAATTAGGACCAGTGTGTACACACTTGTCGGGATATACAGCAATTTCGGGCTTGTGACACCCTAGCAGATGATATTAACATGTGCACTATTCATCTGCTGGTCTAGAGGTTAAGGAACAAAGGGGTGTCAACAGGACTCCCCTAGATTCTGCCCTGTAGTACCCAGCTGCTGGATCATTCCATCAATGCGGTCTGTTCACAGAGAGAAGCCCCGCAGGTCCTCTCTGAGCTGCTGGGATCAACATGCTTCTGTGCACTTTCTCAGGTCCTTGCCTTTAAATGGTTGATGAGGACTCAGGAGTCTTGAAAACCCTCTGGTTCAGAGTGGGGCTGAACTGGCGTAGGCTGGGGGGTGTGAGCTATGGAAGGGACCACACAGGATCCAGGGCCCACGGCCCACACAGCTCTGGAGAATACAGCTCTACCATTTACACAGCTCCACTCACTGGCCTCAACATACTTTTGCACTGAGCTCCCCTTGCCCTTCCTGTGCCCCACCCCCAGAGACCGGTATTACCACATTTTATAGTAAAGATACTGAGGCTGGCAGGACAGCCAGTAGCAAAAACAAGATCCCTGGACATCTCATCTACTGCTCTATCCACCAAACCCTGAGGCCTACTATAAGTGTATGAAGACTCCTAAGTCCTAGAGAATAGAATCACTGTACTTAGAAAGGTTTTTTAAGAGGAAATGGTATAACATGGACTTATCTTCCCTGTGGCATGTTATGCTTCCCTCTAGATGTCAAACCCAGGTGAGGGGTATCCCACAGGGCCCCAGACATCCAAGGGTCTCACTGTCCACTTCCAATGTCCATGTCCAAGGACCGGCAGGTGCAGGTGAAAAGGGCTGTGTGCACGGAATCTCCTGGACCAGCGGTGGTGCCCAGTGTGAGGACTCCTGGCACAGCCACGGTCAAGGCTGCTGAACAGACTGGAGGCTGAGTCTGCAGAGGAAGGGGGCCCTGAAGGAGCCCAGGTACAGGTGCCCGTCGTGCTCATGCACTTCGCTGATGTAGGAGGCCACCTGCCCATCAGGATCGTGCAAGCTTCTCCGGAAGGCTCCGCTGTCGCTGAGTTCTAGAACGAGGCTGTACCGTGGTACAAACTTCATCACAGTCTCCTGACTAAACAGCTGGGAGGGAAGCACAGTGTGAGCAGAGGTTAGCTTCTGACCAAGAGAGTGGTGTGAGCAGATCCAGCCTGCTAAAAACGAGACCACGGGCCCAAAATGGGAGTCAATTATGCTCAGCTCCAAGTCACCAAACTGAGACCTTACAATTTGGGTTCTCCCAGAAATGGAATCTTAAGCCAGTCGATCAGGAATCACCTGATCAGCACTAATGAGGTAATTTGCCTGCCATCCCCTAAAGGAAAGTAGCCTGGTGATAACCAACCCGGTTTTTTGTCCAGTGTAACCACCTTGTTCCCGCTCCCTCCTGCCTATAAAAATTTTTCATTTTGTACTGCTCCTCCAAGCTCATTTGTATCTGCTGGATTGGATGGTGTCTGACTCATGAGTCACTGAACGAAGCCAATAAGCTCTTTGACATTTACTCAGATGAATGTTGTTTTTCACAGATGCCATATCCCCTCCCCATCTTGTAAGGGCCCAGCTCTTCCAATGACAGGGAAGCTGCATAGAGCAGAGGCAGATTAAACCAGCTCCCTGCCCCTGGCACAGCCCTGCCACCTCGCAGGCCTCCCCCACTTCTGCCCCTGGGCAGAGCAGGCCAAGGAGCCTCCTGTCACCTGCATCCAGGCAAGGCCAGCCTGGCACAAGGATGGCAGCCTTCCAACAGTCCTCGCCACAGTACCCACCAGACCCAATGCAGGCGCCACTCTGAATGAGCTAGCTGAACCAAGAGAAGGGTTCATGGCTCCTCACACCTGAGGAGGACAAGATACTGAAGCCAAGCCCACACTGACATGGACCCCAGGACACCGGGTTAAAACCAGCACAGCCTAACCAGAATAAACGCCAAGCCCTCAGACTAGGTTTAAAATATTTCAGATGCGCAAGGTGCAAATGATGGAGATTTGAGAGCAGTTCATGTTAGAGGAAAGACCTGGACTGGTTAAATGAACGTGTCCCTGCCCCCTCGGGCCCTGGCAGCTCTGCTTGAGGCCAGTGTAGAGATAACCTCCATGCTGAGCAAGGCACCCTTTAGGAGCCCCGTGGCTCAACCAGGTCAGGGGCCACACAGGGCAACTGAAGGGTTTTAAGCAGAGAAACCAGAGGGTGAGATATGCAATTTCTGGCAGAGCAGGACACCAGGGAGGAAATGATGACAGTATGCTGCTGCATAAAACCAATGAGTGAAAATAGGCAGATGTCTACCTTTTCACGTAAGGGGAAACAGCCAAACAACTGTAAATGTCCAATGAATAATGTCTCCTAGTCACTGGAAGGGTCCAAGCAGCCATACAAGTTGACTGTGTTCTAGAAAGTTGTATGGCAAAGTTGATTAAAACTTAAAATACTTCATAAGGCTTCCCACGGCCTATGAAATGCCACCTCGCCTCAGTGCCAGGTCCCCCCTTCTCTGCTCTCTCCGTCTTATCCCTAAGGCCTCTCACCCCCTCTGCTGGGTTTAAGTTGCTTTCCCAGAAAGCTCTCAAATCTCCCCCCCAATTTCCAACCCCCAGGGCTGACCCTTCTCCACCCAGACTTTCTAACAGTTCTTCAAACTTGACAGACACCCTGGCTAAGGAGACAGGGCCATGGACACCAGCTGCTGATCCTGAGACCCCTGCCCTCACGCCTAATCCCTTCTCTCCAGACCCTGCAAGCCCAGCACCACAGGGTCTTATCACGTGCTACAGACGTACCACCCCCACCCCAGGCTCTGCCCCACCACCTTTCCTGGCTGCTGCAGCCTCCTCCATGCCAGGCTCTTCACAGCCCGTGGAGCCAAGCTACAGGCTGCCCCCCACACAGCAGCTACGCTTGTCTCTTTAAAACTTTCTTTGTACTACATCACGCCCCTCCTGAACAATTTGTCAGGAAGTGGCTTGTAAGGCCCAGCAAGGTAGGTGTGTGCAGAGGCTGGAGCCACAGTGGCCCAGACCACGAGTCAGTCCAAGCAGGGTGAGGCAGAGTCCACACTGGGGGGAGGGCAGGGGCACAGAATAGGGCATCGGAGCCCAAGCAGGGCCTGGCACAGGCTGGAAGAGCCCAGGCAGAGTGAGGACAGTGTTTACCTGGGGACAGCTTGGCACAGGCATCCGAGCCTTTGAGGGAAAAGGCAGGAGCCTCCCATGGTTGGGAGGAGGGAGAAGGCCCAGCGTGGGATGCCAGAACCCTAGCAGGGGCCGTGTGATGGGGGCATGGCCACATATTGGTGACATCCAGGGAATCTGATCAAACAGGTATGAAGGGTAATAGGATCCAGGTGTTTCACTATTAGAGAAGGGAAGTACTATTATGGAAGTGGAGAAAATTAGAATAAATCCTGTGGTATGGGACTGGAAGCCAAAATACCAGCATTACTTAGAGTTTTCAACTTAAATAAACAGATGATGAATAAATGAACATGTGTGTAAACACGTATACATACACCGCATATACATTTGACCTTGAACAACACCGGTCTGAACTGCAGCAGGTGTAGATTTTTTTTTTTATAAATACAGTGCTGTAAATGTATTTTCTCATTCTTGTAATTTTGTTAATATTCTCTAGCTTACTTTATTGTAAGAATATAGTATACAACACACATAACATACAAATTATGTGTTAATCAACTGTTTGTTACTGGTGAGGCTTCTGGTCAACAGTAGGCTGTTAGTAGTTAAATCTTTGGGGACTCAAAGGTTATATGCTGATTTTTTTTTTTTTAATGCAGATTTCTGACTGCACAGGGGCCAGTGCCCCTAACCCCCGCCTTGTTCAAGGGTCAAATGTGTTTATCTACGTATGAATACACATGCACATGTTCTCTGGCCTTGTCTGTTGAGGGGGACTAGGGCAGTCACCTGTCAAAAGCCATTAGCACATGTAGCAGCAGATCCCTTCTAGAAGGAACCCGGGCTCCTGGAGAAGTGGTCCATTACAGAGCTGGGGCATGATGAGCCTGAACAACGTGAGTTGCCAGAAAGCCAGGAACCACTCCAAAAGCGGTAGGGACATGGGCAAAGGTCAAGGAGCCACACTAAAGGGGCTCCCACTGGTCACAGTCAGACGATTTGAGCCTCAAAATAAATAATGGCAGTAAGAGACTATAAACCACTGAAAAAACTGGCAACCATGAGATCATACTGATGTTTACTTATTTAGAAAGTACCTCCCCACAAAATACTTGTTAATTACAAATGGAAAAAGAGTGACTTCACCATAGAGAAGCCCGGCATTCACCACTGAACCAGGTGGCCAGTGCTGCCACCACCCATATGGGACAAGCTGATATCACGTGCCTCCTGACAGGACACACTGAGAACACAACTTCCGTGGTCTTCCTGCCAGAGATGTATAACCTAAATCTAATCATGAGAAATGCTGGATGACCCACACAGAGGAACATTCTACAACATAACTGACCTGTAATTCTCAAAAAGATCAAGACTGAGGAGCTGTTCCAGACTGAAGGAGAATAAAGAGACATGACAGCTGAAGGCCACACCTCAGCCTGGGTCGAATCCACGAGGGCAATTGCCCAAACCCTGATGATGACAGGGCATCAGGTCAGCAATTTACTAGCAAATAGTTCAGGGAAAGGAATTCTTTGTTACCCTCTTGCTACTTTTCTAAGTCTGACACTGTCTCAAAACTAAAAACAAACAAAAATCCTCCACGACTTCAATTATAGTTAGAATAAGATCTAGGCTCTGTGGCGTCTGCAAGGCCTATGGTCCTCTCCCACTGCTCTCGATCTGCCTCAGGAAGGTGCGGAGCTCTCCTGTGCCAGGAACCATGTCACTGCTCCAGCCCCTGCTCACACTTGTGGCCTCAGCTCTCTGAGCACACATTGCTTCCACAGTAATTTCTGAGCACCCACCATGTGCCAGACGCTGTTCTAGGTGCTGGGAACACAGGAGCGAATGAAACAGAACACCTGCTCTGATGGAGCATGCGTTCTGTTGGGGGGGGGGGGGCGGGCGGCAGACACACCACTACCACCACCGCTTCACTGTGGGAAAACGGACATGTACAGAAAGAGAACACCTACTGAAGTCAGCTAAGGGCATTATACGCATATTGCTGTTACACTTTTTCAGTACCTAATGAAAACAGAACCATGCTGTTATTCTTCCCACTTGAAAGATGGAGGAATTGAGGCAGAGAGATCACATCATTTGCCCAGGGTCCCACAACTGGCCTAGCCTTCTTCAAAACCCCTGCACAAAACAAAAACAAAACCCTGTCCTTCCTCCCACCTCACCATTTTGCCTCCTCCTAGGTCACAGTGGGAACAAATGCTGGCTCTGGAGCCAATGAGGCAAAGAGGACGAATGTATTATTTTTGAACAGACCAGGATTTCCCACAGTGACCCACAGAACTTGCAACAAAACTGAAGGCCATGGGCCAGCCTGACAGAGCAGGTGCCTACAGCCCCTCAGCAAGGCCCAGACACAGGGCCCAGCACTGTACAGACTCAGTAATTGCTGCCTGGTGCCTTCCAGGGCCTTAAGCTACAATTATTTGAATATATCTATTCACTATTCAATATCCAATCTCAGTTTCCAACATCTCTTCAGCCTGTGAAATGAGGCTTGTTGGAAATGAAGATTTCTGCATGATGGAAGCACCCATATCAGCAGGTTCCTCATCCACAGTGCTAAACATGGGGAGCTACACTGAGGGCATTTCATGGAAGTCACTGGGGGAAAGGCTGTGTTAAGAGGTCTGTGGCTGGCCCTTGGTGAGGGTGGGTGATTTTTTTTGTAACGAAAGAGTTTGGTGTGCTAAGAGGTCAAAGGTCAAGATCCTATGGGGATGGATGAGTATGACACAAAGGTTTCAGAAGGCAGGAGGAGCCAGGGCGGGATGGGGTCCAGGGAAACTGCGTCTTGACGTGTGGCCGCAGGAAGGCATGCCTGATAACCATTTGAGGAGGAGCAGCACTGTGGTCTGCAGGGGCCCCACTTGAAGGCCAAGTTGTAGGGTCTGTGGAGAGGGGAGAAGGCCTGAAACAGCCATCACAAAGGGGCAGGTGTGACTGATAGGACATGATGGTGAGGGTGATGGTAAAAATACCCAGACACGGAAGCCAGAAGGGTAACATCAAAGGGTTCAAGTGTTTCAATCTACATTTCAGGCTGAGGCAGAAAACATGTATTAAAGAAGTCACTAAAAGTGGGGTGCCTGGGTGGCTCAGCCGGTTAAGTGTCCAACTCTTGACTCTCGATTTCAGGTCGGGTCATGATCTCAGGGTCATGAGATTGAGCCCTGCGTCAGGCTCCACGCTGAGTGTGGAGTCTGCTTAAGATTCTCTCTCCCTCTGCCCCTCCCCTCTGCTCACTCACACTTAAAAAAAAGTCACTAGAAGTAGTAAATATTATAAGCAGCACGAGAATTTTTAGAGCTCCAAAGGTCAAAAACGATCATAATTAGATGCATTTTCATTTTGTTTTTTGGAATTACAGTTTTCATAGTTACCTTAAAAATCATTCTTTTAATATAGGGTCTCTCAGATAAGAAATCCAACATAGAAAACCCAGGGTTGGAGCGAATGGTTGCCATGCCGACCCAGTACCCTCCAGAGCTGCTGGGTCGGATGTTGTCTGGAAATCCAGGCAGGTTCTCCACGAACAGATCAGCCCCTCCCTTCATCAGGCCCGACAGGTAGAATCTGAAAAATTCACCCAAGCAAGTGGTGAGCAGAGGTCCCCGAATGTAAGGAAAACTTTTAGCCAAGCACCAAAATGGTCCTAATCCCAAATGATTTACAACTGTAAACGCGCCCACCGCAAAGGAAGACACCAGATGGTGAAAGGGGCCCTCACCAGCCCGGGGCACAGCCAGGAGCAGTAGCAGGGAGCCCAGCACCCCCGGGAGGAAAAGGGTCCCAGGATGTGTGGTCAGCATTAAATCAAGACCCTCCCAGACTGCAACTTTCAGCAGGCTGAGATGGAGGAGAAAGAAAAGGCACCCCTGAATTTTACTGCTTCCACTATCACACAAAGGAGAAGGTGCCCTTCCCCATCTCCAATCATGTAGCTCGACATCTCCCAGCAAGCCGGGCTGGGCCACAGAGAGCTCTGGCACACCCCCAAAAGCTCGGCAGGGGCCGCACGCACCTTCTTATCCTCGCCATTGTTGTCTCGGCCACCAGGACAAAGTCCTCCGCGGGAGAAAGCTGCACTCCGTTAGGGAACCGCAACTGGTCCAGTAAAACCTTCACTTCCTTGGTCTCCGTGTCATACTCTAGTAGGCTGTGGGGCGCCAACAGCAAACGCTCACACGGGAGAGTCCGTGGCCCCTGCCACATTGGAGCCTCACTCCCTTCTGAGCCTCAGGCAAGGGGCCTGCAGAAGGGGATCCACCTCATGCTGCAGTGACAAGGCCCCTGGTGGTCCTCTGCCCAGACCTGACTCCAGGCTGGCCCCTGGGGGCCTTCCCATCCAGAGGAGACCCCAGGCATCCTCTTCCAGAGAACCCCTCACTCAGTTCTCTCACCAAGCCGGGAACTGGCTCAGCACCAGGGAGGGCCCCCATGGCTCCAGCCTCAAAGGAGTCCCCCTTGGGAGGGATGACCTGAAACGGAGGCCAGCCTGGGAGGTGTCCACCCAGAGTGCCTAGACCACATGCTCAGATAGACTGGCCTGTTTTAATTTCATTTTTTCAAAGAGAAAGTGAGAACATCTTGTTCTGTTGTGTTGCATCCATCACCCGTTTCCAGAAGTCATGAAAGTCCTATCTCAAAAGCTGCAATATTATGCTCAGAAACACTCCAATGACTCCCACAAATAAGCTCTGCCGAAGTCACCCTGCCTGACTGATGATCTCACCGAGCAGAAGATCTGAAATGAACACTCACCGCCCATCATCCGTTCCCTCCATAACCAGAAGCAGATAATCTCGTCTCTGCCATTTGCTGCTAGAATCCGTAAAATAAATCTTCCTCCCATCCTGAGTTATTGTAAGATCATTCACAAAGGACATTTTCCTCCCCTCAATGGGTGTCTCAGAGGAGATCAGCAGTTTCACTTCACCTGAGGTAGAAGAAAGAAAAGGAGAGAGGGAGGAAAGGAGGAAGGGGCAAAGAAGGAAAGAAAGAAGGAAATAATAATGGAAGAAAGAAGGAAAGGAGGGAGGAAGAGAAGACCTGTTTTCCTTCTAAGAACTTGTATGCCAATAATTTCAAAGTCTCCATCAGCCTACCTGATTTGAAAGGGAAAACTAAAATGAGCTTCCCCATGTCATACGCTAGTAGATTTATTCCCTCTTCCAGTAAAAAACAGTGTTTTCCTTTCTTTTAGCTGTTAGGTGATTAATGTTTTTACACTGACTTCATTAACGGCAAAATCCTTCCTCTAAGGATAAGGACCTCTTCCTTTCACCAAGACCAAATGACTTTTAAAAATCTATCAAGAATCTTAGTGAAAGGCAACTGTCTTTCGGGTTGCTTGAGAGAAATACAAAATGCCCCATTCATCCGGTGTTAAATATGGGAACAGTGACAGTGGTAAACTTTAAAAACAGGAGAATAACCATTTATGGAATACTAACCTGTCTCCATGTTCAATCTCATTTAAACCCTCCCACAATCCCACAAGGCAGGCACTACCATTAGCCCGGTTTCATGGGTGAGTAACCTGTGCACAGAGAGGCTAAGGCACCCGCACAGTCACACAGCCAGCTATCAGCAGAGGGGGCCACCCAGAGCCCCAGCCCCCTCCCCCATGATAACAGATTCCTGCATCGTACAAACTCCTCTGCTGAAGCACGTACTGGGAGAAAAACGCGGGAGGAAGCAGACAAAGAGCAAAGGGACAGACAGAGAACAAACAGGAAGATAAGACAGAGACACAGGAAAATAAACACAGAAAGAGGAGTTCTGACATTTTGAGGAGTAGACCCTGTGGCTAAAACACAAACAGGAAATTAGGGGATTGACCAAATGGGGTCATGAGTTACATGACAGCTGATATATGTAAGCAATACTTCCAGGACGATTCAATGAATAAGAAAATATTAGAGTCTCCAGTAGATTGTACTGAACAAATTCTATTAAATCCACTTATGCACATATTGTTTAAAACATCTGAAATCATCAGAGAAGGAAATAAGGCATTGTTACATACGTTTCCAGGGATTTACTTCAAATAGTCCCTTATACGCATCAGCCACAAAAAGGGTTCCATTGGGCCCCACCCGGATGCCCAGGGGCCTCCCACAAGCAGGCTCATCATCTCGAGTTTCTAGGGAAACAAACGGATAGGAAGCAGTGGCTGGTCCCAGATTCTATCTGTGCCTCCAAGTACCTCATCCATCCCTTCCTAAATATACATCATGCTGTTCAGAACAAAAAAGGATATGGCATTAGAAACAGACCCAACCCCTAGTATTCCAGCCCCCTCAGAACTTATGACAACTGTCTGGTGTATCCAGAGGGACCACCTGAGAATATGGATCTGAACATATGAATAGCAATTGGTATCCAAGAATTGTGTTCATATTAGCATCCTGAGACTTGAACAGTTAACTCAGGGACATCATCAGGACCCAGGCCCCAACTCTAGCATTCCCTCAGGACCTCAGTAATTGTGAGTTTAATCCCAGCTGCCTGACCTGAATACTCTGTGCATCTAGGGCCTTGGCAGTTTTCCCTCCATCTGGCTTAAAGGGAGAGCTATTATTTTATTCCTCAGATTAATACCTGTACCCTTTTTAAACCTATGGCAATGCATATTTATTGCAGGTGTGTTTAACTGCCGAGCTTTATATGCAGGGATGCTTCTGTAAGCTGCTAACTGCAGAGGTGTTTACAGCAGGGGTGCTTACTGCAGGGTGCTCAGTGCAGGGTGCTTTCTGCAAGGTGCTCAGTGTAGGGTGCTTTCTGCAAGGTGCTTAGTGCAGGGTGCTTTCTGCAAGGTGCTTAGTGCAGGGTGCTTTCTGTGGGGTGCTTACCGCAGGGTGCTTACTATAGGGCACTTACTATAGGGCTACTTACTGCCAAAATACAGTGGAAAAGGCAGGTTAAAAAAACGAATGTAGAGTATGATTCCATCACAAAACCAGAGTACCCATGAAAAGAAAGATCTGAAAATCTATGCCCTAAAATGTTAAGTTATATCTGTGAAGACTCTGAGGTGACTTTTACTTTCTCCTTTGTACCTTTGTACAATGAAAATGCATCATTCTTACAAAAGCATTCTAGCTATTAACAAACAATAACTACTAAGAAACCTGTGGGCTACCAGGTTTTAAACTGTGAGATTCTTCTACTCTAATTTCCCCAAACCTGAGTGACATAAGGATGTTTTCACTCTGAATGACGCTGCTGAAATGCCTGAGCAGGAATGATATTTCAGCGTGCAAGTAAACGAGAGCCAACTGCTCTTCCACAGCAGCACTGACAATGGCTATTAATCTTCTTCAAAGTGACCTCAAGAGTGAACACGGGCCCCTATGGAATGGCAGGGGTGCAAGGCCTGTAAGGTAACTGGCAGGTGCAGGGGCCACTGCCTAGTTGGCAAGCTACACCTGCACGGTGACAATCAGGTACCATGAGGTCCAGGGACCACATGGCAAATGAAGAGCTGGTGGCAGCACTCAGGTCAGGCTCTGTCTCCCAGGTGGTTGGGGCTCTTCTTCTGCAAGGATGAACCTGACTTCTAGGAAAATCAAGCTCCACACAGCCATTCAGCACCTTTCTCAATAACCACAGACATATATCAGGGGGTGCTGTCACTGACTTACTGCATGGGCCTGAACCAAACTGGGCGATGGTCTCTATTTCACCATTTTCAAGTTTTACGATCCGGCCATCTGCCGTACCAGTAAACATCACATCTGTTTAAAAAAATAAAAAGGAATAAGAGAGTTACTAGATTAGCCTAAGAACTGTGATCATGCTGCCTTCTACAACAGAGGTGGCTTGTTTGTATTTTTCATCTCTAGAAAGAAAATGACAGTTTTGAAGATGAAGGAGAAAGTGATGTCTGAGTCCTTAAAAAGTCCTTAAAGCATGCAGTCATAAAACCATGGGGGCCTGGGGCACTGGCACATGGGCTTGAACCTGACATTGGAGCAAGGGTACAGAAGACACCAGTTAGTGAAAAAACTGTGAGGATTTTCCACTCTCAAAAGAGCGCGGACTCTCGGGCTAACACTCAGCACTCAGGGACATGTGTTCATGTTTGCCTCAGGTCGATGTCTGCTGCTGACACTGATTATACCCAACTAAAGGGGAAGAATGGCTAAGAAGTCCCTTGGGATAAAACTAAAGCACATTAAGTGCTCAGTTCATCAGCACATGTACTACACTCAGAACAACACAGAGATTAGTATGGCCCCTGCACAAAGATGACATGCAAATTTGTGAAACATTCCACAGTTTTTGAACGTATATGGGCAAACTCTAGGGCAACCACTAAAACAACTTTTTTAGAAAAAGTATAATTGATATGCTAAGCAAGAAGACAAAATGGAATCATATAAAATGGTCAATTAAAACTATAAAAGCTATACTTGTGGTGAATATAGCATAATGTATAAACTTGTCAAATCACTAAGTTGTACACCTGAAACTAACACTGTGTGTCAACTATACTAAAAAACAAAACAACACAAAATAAAAAACTATAAAAGGCAGAGAGTGAAGACAAAAATAGGAACAAAAAACCAAAGGAACAAGTAGAAAACAGTAACAATTATGGTAAATATTAACCTATATCAATTATCACTTTAAACATCAATGGTCTAAATATACCATTAAAAAACAGAGACTCTCAGAGTAAATCAAAAAACAAGATCCAACTACATGTTGTCCATAGGAAACCCACTTTAAATATAAAGACACACATAGATTAAAAATAAAGGGATAGAAGATATACCATGCCAACACTAATCAAAAGAAAGGGAGTAGCTATATTAATCTCAGAGCCAACTTCAGAGAAAAGAACACTATCAGAGATAAAGAAGAACATTACATATAATAAGTGGTCAATCTTCCAAGAAGACATAATAAGCTTTAATGTATATGTGCCTGATAACAAATCATCAAACTCCATGAAGCAACGCTGATAGAAATGCAAGAAGAAATAGATAAATATAAAAGTTGAAGACTTAAGCATCTCTCTATCAGAAATGGACAAGTTCTAAAGACAGAAAATCAATAAGGACATAGTTGAACACAACAGCACCATTGATCAACTGGATACAACTGACATCTATCAATTGCTCAACCAAATACAGCAAAATACATATTTTTCTCAAGCTCACATGGAATATTCTAAGCAAGACAGACCACAATCTGGGCCATAAAACATACCTTGACAAATTTAAAAGAAGAGAAATCATATATTGCTCTCAGACCACAATGGAATTAAAATACAAATCAATACAGAAAGATGGCTGGAAAATCCTGAAATACTTAAAGATTAACACACTTCTAAATAACTCACAGGTAAAAGAAGAAATCTCAAGAGAAACTGAAGAACATCTTGAACTAAATAAAAATGAAAATACAACTTCTCAAAATCTGTGGGATGCAGTGAAAGCACTGCTTAGGGAGAAATTTATAGCATTGAATGCATATATTAGGAAAGAAGAAAGATCTAAAATCAATCATCTAAGTTCCCATCTTAGGAAACTAGAAAAAGAAGAGCAAAGTAAACCCAAGGTAAACAGAAGAAAGAAATAATAAATAAAAATTAGAGCAGATATCAATAAAATTGAAAAGATGAATCAAAAGAGAAAAATCAACAAAACCAAAATATGGTTCTTTGAAAAGATCAATAAATGATAATCTATTAACCAGGCTAAGTTAAAAAGAGAGGAGATACAAACTACCAATATCAGAAATGAAAAATAGAACATCCCTACAGACCCCATGGACATAAAAGGATAATAAAAGGAATATCATAAACAGCTCTATGTTCACAAATTTGATAACCTAGATGAAATAAACCAATATTTTGAAAAACACAATCAGCCAAAACTCACACAAGAAGAAATAGACTATTTGAATAGGCCTGTATCTATTGAAGAAATGAATCAATAACCAATAACCTTCCAAAACAGAAAAACCATAAAGCTTTTGCCAATGGGTTCAGTGATGAATTCTACCAAACAATTAAGGAAGAAATGACACCAATTCCCTACAATCTCTTCCAGAAAATAAAAGAAGAGGGAATATTTCCTAACTTATTCTATGAAGCCAGCATTAGTCTAATGCCAAAACCAGACAGTCATTACAAAAAACTATAGATCAAGATCTCTCATGAACACAAATGCAAAAATCTGGCTCAGTTGGTTAAGCATCTGCCTTCAGCTCAGGTCATGATCCCAGGGTCCTAGAATTAATAAGTGATTATGGCAATCATGCTCCTCCCTCCTGCCTGCTTCTCCATCTCCCTCTGCTCCTCCCCGCCCCACCCCACACCCTTGCTCGTGCTCTCTCTCTCAAATAAATAAAATCTTTTTAAAAAAATTATTAAAAAAAAAGAAAAACGAAATTATCAGAACAGTCCAGATGAGGAATTTGAATAGGCCAATATTAAGGGAGGATATTGTATACATTGTCAAAGATTAGAAAAGGCACAAGCAAGCACAAAATAGAAATTATAGCCCAATATCACTTATGAATTTAGATACAAAAATTCCAAATAAAACATTAACAAAGTAAAAAAAAAAGAAAGAAAATAGGTAGTAATCCATAGTATCAACAGGTTAGAGAAAAATCACATGATCACATCTACAGATGCAGACAAGCCTTTGACAAACTCCAACACCCATTCATGATAAAAACTTTCAGCAAATTAGGAATAGAAAGGCACTTGCTCAACTTGAAAATACCTACAACTAACATCATAATTATTGGTGACAAACTTGGAAGCTGTCCCACTAAGATGAGGAAAAAAGCAGGAATGTCCCCCCTTACCACTCCTTCACAATACTGTACTAGAAATCCTGGCTAATGCAGTAAGAGAAGGAAATAAAAGGTATACTGACTGAGAAGGAAGAAATAAACCTTTGTTCACAGATGATATGACTGTCTATGTAGAAAATCCCAAAGAATCAACAACAACAAAAAAACTTCTAGAATTAATAAGTGATTATGGCAAGGTTTCAGGATACAAGGATAATATACAAAAGTCAATTACTTCCCTGTATACCAGCAATGAACAAGTAAAATTTAAAATTAAAAAGAGAATAGCATTTACATTAGCACCCAAAAGAATAAAATATTTAGGTCTAAATATAGCAAAATATGTACAAGATCTATATGAGGAAAACTATAAAACTCTGATGAAAGAAATTAAAAAACTAAATGGAAAGATATTCCAGGTTCATGGATAGGAAGATTCAATATTGTGAAAAGGTCAGTTCTTCCCAACTTGATTCACAGATTCAAAGTAATCACAATCAAAATCCCAGCATTTTGTACATATCCTAAAACTGATTCTAATGTTCATATGGAGAAGCAAAAGAAGAAGAACAAAGCCAGAGGTATGACACTACTTGACTTCCAGACTTACCGTAATGCTACAGTAACCAAGACATTGTGGTAATGGCGAAAAAATTAAGACAAATAGTTCCATGTAACAGAATAGAGTCCAGAAACAGACCCACATAAATTAGTCAACTGATGTTTCACAATACAATCTTACATAATATATTGTAATACAATGGAGCAAAGATTGTATTTTCCCCAAATGGTGCTGAAACAATTGGACATCCACATGTAAAAATTAATCTAGACACAGACATTGCACCCTTCCACAGCAGTTAACTCAAAATAGACCATAGACCTGAATATAAAACATGAAAGTATAAAACTCCTAGAGGAGAACATAAGAGAAAATGTAGGTGACTTTGGGTGTGGTGATGACTTTTTAGATACCACAATAAAGGCATAATTGATGAACAAATAACTGTTAAGTTAGACTTCATTAAAACAAACTTCTGCTCTGTGAAAGACACTGTCAAGAGAATAGAAAACAAGCCTCAGACTGGGAGAAAATATTTGTAAAATATACATCTGATAAGGACTGTTATCCAAAATATACAAAGAACTCTTAAAATCAACAATAAGAAAATGAACCCAATTTTTGGGAGATGAACCATGAGAGACTATGGACTCTGAGAAACAAACTGAGGGTTCTAGAGGGGAGGGGGCTGTGGGGATGGGTTAGCCTGGTGATGGGTATTAAAGAGGGTACATAGTGCATGGAGCACTGGGTGTTACACGCAAACAATGAATCATGGAATACTACACCAAACACTAATGATGTAATGTATGGTGATTAACATAACATAAAAAAAAAACCTTGAAAAAATGAAAAAAAAAAAAAGAAGAAGAAAATGAACCCAATTTTTAAAATGGCCAAAAGCCTTAGATACCTTACCATAAAAGATAAGCAAATAGAAAATAAGCATATGAAAAGATGCTCAACATTATATGTCCATTAGGGAATTGCAAATTGAAACAATGAAATACCACTAGACACCTCTTAGAATGGCCAAAAATCTAAGACACGGACAACACCAAATGTTGATGAAGATGTAGAGCAAAAGGAACTCTCATTCATTGCCAGTCAGAATGCAAAATGGTGCAGCCATTTTGGAACACAGTCTGATGGTTTCTTACAAAACTAAATATATTCTTAAAATCCAGCAACTGTGTTCCTTGGTATTTACCCAAATGAGTTGAAAACATAAGTCCACACAAAAACCTGCATGTGGATGTGTATAGCAGCCTTATTCATAATTGCCAAAATTTGGAAGTAACCAAGATGTCCTTCAGTAGGTAAATGGATAAACTGGTACATTCACACATGGAGTATTACCCATCAACAAAAAGGAATGAGCTATGAATCCATGAAAAGACATGGAGGAACCGTAAGTGCATATTACTAAGGGAAGGAAGCCAATCTGAAAAGACTACATGCTACGTGCTACATGATTCCAATTATATGACATTCTGGAAAAGGCAAAACTATGGAGACAGTAGAAAGATCAGTGCTGCCGCAGGTTGCAGGGTGGGTAGGGATAAACAGGTGGAGCACAGAGGATTTGGGGGGATTTTTAGGGCAGTGAAACTACTCTGTATGATATGATAATGGTGGATACACATCACTCGTACGTTTGTCCAAACCTACAGAATATACACCACCAAAAGTAAGCCTTAAGGTAAACCATGGCCTCCAGGTCATAATGACATGTCAGGGTAGGTTCATCTACCATGTTCCACGCCGTTGCTGAGTGTTGATAACAGAAGAGCCTGTGTATATGTGCTGGTGGGGGGCAGGGTATGAGATAAATCTCTTCCCTCCCCTCAATTTTGCTATGAATCTAAAACGCTCTAAGAATCGTGGAACACTACATCAAAAACTAACGATGTACTATATGTTGGCTAATTGAACATAATAAAAAAATGCTCTAAGAAATAAATTTTATTTAAAAAAATTAAAGTATGTTAATTGGTGATTACTCTCCCCTGCACCCTCCTGAGGCCAGTGCCTCCAGCCCCCAGGACAACTTCCAAATGAAGCTGGGAAGCAGCAGCTCCCTGGGGGCCTCCCTGTGGTTCACACCTGCAGGGGGGTAACGGACCCCCACTGTGCCTAACCAGAAACGTCAGAGAGAGAACCACCAACTCCTTTAAGGGAAAAAGGCAAACCCCGGTGCCATGGAGCAATAGGGTGTCAGCCCAAGAGGAAAAGGGAGGGGACAAGAGAAATATTCTCTTTGAAAGATAACAGAAAAGATCACTTAACTCCTAGGAGTTCCAGTTTTAAATATCAATTTTTATTTTTCACCAAAAAAAACAAAATTTGTTACATTAATAAATGTCAATGTCTTTTGAAGAGAAACTCGAGGTTCTACCATGAAAGGCCTATCCCTCTTAAAATTTGACTGCCAGCCAAACAAACCAACGGTTGCAGAAATGTACCAGATTTGGGTCCCACATCCAACAGCAGGGGAAAGAGAAGCAGTCCGTGCCACTGGGAGACCACCCCGCCCTGCCCATAGCAAAGCAGCACACGGGAGGCAGGAATCTACACCGCTCCATGGAAGCACACCACACGCAGAATGAGGGCAGCCTGCCACAGGAAGCTGCTCAGAAATCCTCATGCCATTTTCAGCTCTTCAGCTGCTCATTAACTGTGTCTTTTGATTCCTGAGCTTAAGTTTCATTCTCAAAGGCAGAAAATGCCTAGTGGCTAGAGACTCAAGAATTAGAACCAGACCCATGTCTAGTTTTTAGGTTTGGGCAAGTCTGAAGCAGATAGTTAAGTTACCCTTAAACATACCCACCAAAGTCAGCTTCAAACAAAACAAACAAAACAAAACAACAGTGGAAATACTGAGAATCATTTGTATTTTTTTTTTTAAAGATTTTATTTATTTGAGAGAGAGTGAGCAAGCATGAGCAGGGGGAGCAGCAGAGAGAGAGAGAAAGGGAGAAGCAGACTCTCCGCTGAGCAGGGAGCCCCACACGGGGCTCGATCCCAGACCCCTGGGATCATGACCTGAGCTGAAGGCAGATGCCCAACCCCGAACCGACTGAGCCACCCAGGTGCCCCTCATTTGTATTCTTTTCAAAAATGGAATCTAGGCAAAGACAAACTGAATGAAGAAACAATGTCCTATCAAGAAATACCTACCTTTGATAAATGAGCTAAACATCAGTATATTTTTCCTTTTTCCTTTCAATTTAATGGGCCCAACACTTTGACAGAATAAAGTGTTCCACACACAGGAACTCAAAACCACCCAGCACTGAAATGACCTGTAACTCAGAGAGCTGAGGGGTCGCGTCTGCAGCTGAGGAGAACAGCCGGGGCCCCCCACCCAGGAGGAGCAGGGTGCATCAAGGCTGCTCTGGCAGAATTCCCCCTCAGGGAGTCTTGAAGTTCCAGGGCTTTACTCACCCCCAATATTTGCTATGGACTCTGGCCCATTAAGTTGATTTTCAAACAACCTTTCCGCCTGTTGTAACTTCGTATTTGGTTGCAGAACGCCAAGCAAGAGAGGGGGTTCTTTGAAGCTGTAAAATAATGCAATTACAGGGATTGGTCTATAAGAAATACATGAAGAAAGTGTTTACTGAGGACCTTCATGCATAACTCCCCATTCTTTGATAAAGAGGGCATGTTGCAACAACATCCTTAGTTGCCAGAAACACAAAGGTTAAAGAAAACACCATTCTAGGATATTAGAAAAGGTCATAGTAGAAAAAAAATTAAATATGATTATGGCTAATGCAAGAACTTTGGTAATCACCTGAGAGCATCTGGGGCCTCCATTTACCTGAGCTCCAGTCACAGTCCAATGCCCTCGGGACAGGTTAGACCTCCTCCCACCCTCTGATTCACACGCCCCGGCATTTATTTTCCCAGTGCCTGCCCAGTCATTAAAATCCAATTGAGACAGAGGGGAGTGGTGCTGACATTTCACAGCTGAGAGCCTTGCTTCCTACTTCACAGAGAAGACAGAAGGAACGAGAGGAGTTTGTCCTGGGGCTGGCGCCACCAGCCCATCATCCAGCACAGGTGCGCCCTGACTCCCACCTGTCCCTCTCAGGGCCCAGCCTGGTTTCTCTCTGCAGCCAGCTTCCACTGGGCCGGGGACCCTTCCCCTGACAACAGACTCAGCTCCAGGGATCTTCCCTCTCTGCTGGTCCTTCACAGCCTTCAAATCCTGCTGGTGGCACCCTCAGAAGACAGACATGGTTGAAGCCCTTCTCCCCATGTCCTCAGCTACCACCCTGGTCCAGGCCACCATCTTCTGGCCCCCACTTCCTCCCTTGTTCCCTACAGTGTATATCCTCAACCCAGCACCTTGTGAAATACAGTCAGATCACAGTGTTCGGCTCTCACAGCCCTACAACGGCCCCATCTCAGCCAGAGCCTATGGCCTTGCAGGGGCGCCCTTCCCCCAGCAGTCTGGCCAGTCACCTCTCTCAGGTCCTCTCCCCCTTGTTCACTCTGCCCTCCCCAGGACCCTTCCTGCTGGTTCCTGACCTAACAGGCACCTCCCACCTGAAATCCTCGGCCCCAGCTCCTCTGTGCTTTGCCCTCTCCCTGAAGAGGACACCTGTTCTGACCACCCAGTACAATACTCCAGACCTCCCCTCAAAAGCCCAGCCCCTTACCCCACTCTATTTTTTCTATAGCACTTAGCAGCTTCTCACTTCTCTGTTACATATATTGTCTGTCTATCCCCACTAGAACACATGGCCCATGAGATCCGGGGGTTGTCTGTGTTTTTCACTGCTGTATCTCAAGCACCTGACATACAGGAGGCTCCCAGTGAACACTGTGGGAGGGAGGAAGAAGCAAAGGAGGGAGCGGAGCAGGAGACTATCTCCCAATTCCCTCCCTACCTTGCCCTGAAGCAAGGCAGTTTCCTAGCCAGCCCACTGGAGTGGGAGAACCAAGAGGGAAGGGGTGGTTGAGGCTGTGGAATGATGAAGAAGCTTCCCGGTCTTACCCAACCCCTCTCTTCCCAGCAGAGCACTTCACTTCCTACTGCCTCCTCTGAGTCAGGCATGTACTCAGGACACAGCACAATTTCCTCTGAATTAAACTCCCCCAACCCACCCTTTCACTCTACCCTGCCTCCCAATTATGGCTTTCACCTGCTTAAAAAAAAAAAACTCATGATTTAACTAGAAGTTAATAAAGTTATTAACAAAGTTATTAAGTTAATAAAGTTATTAGATAGGTAACCTACCTAATAAAACTAGGAGTTTTATTTCCAAAGGAAGAGAGCAGGGCTGCAACCTGCATACTTTGGTGAGAAAAGCCTGGGTTATGGAGATGGACACAGCTGGGTTCGAATTCTGACCTTGGAAAGGTCAGCCCTCCCAAGATGCATGTGAAGACTGAACAACACAAACATGTACAGCCCAGGGATAGAGGACAGCACACCTGATACTCAGCCACCCCCTCTGTCCAGTCCTTGACCTTGCCTAATTCCCTATACAAAGGAAGTCCTCAAGAAATACTTGTAGCATCAACCTAATCAGTACTTCATGCACCATCCCTGCCAACAAACAGCCTGAGTATTATCTCAATAGGGAGGCAAGAAGAAAACTTATATGAGAAAATGCAAAGAATGGGCAAGAAAGGGCCCTGACTTCTGCAGCCTGAGCAGCAGGAGCATCAAGGAAGAACGGCCTCAGGAAGGCCAGCCAGGCCACGTGGACCCTTGTTAAAGCCCGTGAACTCATAAACCCTTATCAACTCCCTGTTAACTCCCAAGTCCTGCTAACTCATATTAAGTCCCATTAACTCCATGTATCAAATGTATCCTGAAAGAACTGACCAACATCCTCCAGAAATCAGGATGTCATATATGTCCTACCTACCACAGTCCACCAGTCTTCCAAACAAGGAAGAAAGAAGGCTGCCTTGCATGGCAGGTTTTTGACAAAGCCCTGCAACCTTCCCAGTGACTGCTCCCTAGAACTGAAATCAACTGCATAATAATCCATTCTGGAGGGGTCTGCACCCATCTTTATTTTTCTCTGTGACATCCTGGCCATTGCTAAGTGTGGTCTCAGCCCTCCCAGGAGGTCATGTACACCAAAGGCAGACTCTCTGAGGCACTTCCGTCAGCCGTCCTCCCACCCGGCCAGTTGGCCTGATCCTGTTCCCCACCGCACCAGCTGGTAGAGAGAACAGAGGTGCAGCAGAAGCTGGGAGCTCTGCTTTCCCGTCATTGTCAATACCGCAACCACTTACTTGCCCCAGACAGTGCATTTCCCTTCCTTGCTCTTTTTGCTCTGAACAGAGTTTGAAAGAAGCCCTTTTTGCTGTTGTCATTAGCCAACTAGATTATCCAGAAAGCCCCAGGTCAGTTTCTATTTGGGGTGGGTTGAGCCACATCCTTCTACATGTTGACAGGGGTTAGCAAGAGAGAACCCGTATCCCTCACAATGTGTCCTGGGAGCCCCCCGCAAGACAGGACACCCAGTATGCCCTTGGGCCTAGCTCGGGCCAGAAAGACACACGGAAGGGTCCACCGACACATCAGGAATTAGAAGCCAACATTGTCATGGGTCTAGAATGCCCAGGCCTTCACCCAATCTCAATGTTATGCAAGCTAATTATGTTTTAACAGCACCTTGTACCTTTACTAATTCTAAATCCAACAACAAAAAGTTGTTCTTGTATACAAATGTCAATCTAAGGTCAGAACTGTGTCCTCTTTGTATCTTTGTATTCAGCTGGGTACCTACCTTAAGCATTCTAGATGCTGAATACATTCTCAGTGAATTGAGTCCAATATAAACTTGAGCCTGAAGTTTTTAAACTTACTTAAAATAAACTTCCAAAAGCTTCACCTCTCTAGAAAGTTTCAAGAGGAAAGGGGAATTTACTTATCAAACCGGACTGCACAACCCTTTTGGCATAAGCTCAACATCGATGTCGTAAATCATCACACCATTAAGAGCCTGGCTCTGCATTACTATAATTACAAACGTGAATATATTTCACAGAGTCCCTAGGTACACACTATTTTTTTCAAGTTATAATGGACTGCATTCCTCATAGATGCCCACCAATGAGAGGTAACTTAGGAAAAGTAGAATACTAATTACAAGGCTTTTGAAAAATCAGTACTTATAAAATTTAAACAAGGTAACTTAAACTTAACCTTTGTGTGTGCTTTTGCCACTTCAAATGAATTCAGGTTAATTAACACATAAGCTTCTCTTATTTGGGGTTTTTCTGGGTTTTATATGTGGTTTGTACAGTTTTGTTTTTGAAACCATATCATCAACAATACCATTCACATATGGTGTAACATCTGATTCCACACAAAACTCAGGCACTAAAGAAATCACAAATCTCTCTCCCTCTCTCCTAGTAGCTTACCTTTCAGATCAAATTGGTTTGTTACCCTAGACACTATCCCACCCTACCCTTGCCAAGCAAGCCCTCCCAAGAATGGCCATGACAGCTCACCTGAGAGGCTGTGGGTCTATGGGAGAATCCAGCAGCAGCATGGCTCCAAGCAGGGGAACGGTGAGGGAGACAGCCAGCATCAAGAAGGTCACTCGGAACACACGGCCACTAAAGGAGCTGCGAGAGATGAAATATACAGAGGCGATCAGCAGAGGCTCAGCTGGGACAAGCTCAGCTGGTCTCAAAGCCTGTCAAGCCGGAGCAGGCCTCTAGCCTGGTGTCACCGTGAGACCACTGACCTCTGTGGCTTGTGATGAAACTTTAGGGCTGTTTGCTACGATTGGCAGACATGCCTCTGTTCTCTTCTTTAATCTTCCAGCTGTGTGGGAAACACTTATCAGTTATTTGCCAGACAGTCTGATAAGCTGTACCTTCAACCCTCTAGCGGAGTCTCAAAGAGGGCAAATCAAAGAATTGATAAACACAAAAATGGAAGAAAAGAGGTGCAATGAAGTAATGCAAACACACTTGTCTACAGAGAAGACGTGTTTTCCAAAAGCCACTCTTTCCTGGTACTTGGATTCAAAGCAGCAACACTCAGTACTGTGGGTCCCTAAGATTCACAGCTTTGGTAGATAAAAGAGACAGAGACAAATTCATGAAGCAAAGAGAACAAAAAACAACCTCCTGAGCATCCAATTCTCCAATCATTTTGCCAATCACACCACACCTTCAAGAATTCAAAGCAAATCCCAGCTCTCTACCTGGTAGAGGTCTGACAGATACCGACAGTTACTTACAAAGAATCTATACAATCACAATTCCAAGTCACCACTACTAAAGCCTTGGGAAGATCTAAAAGCTGCCTTGGGAATCTTGTGTGATGTTTTTGGACAAATGACCAATGGTAACTAAAATATCTCTCAAACAATCCTCACATACACCATTACTCATCTGGTAAACAAGCACATTTAGCCTCTTGCTACTTCACAGGATCATTATTTGCTTTAAGTGCATTCAGATTTATTATACACTTACATCAAGATTAACTTTAAGGGGCGCCTGGGTGGCTCAGTTGGTTAAGCGACTGCCTTCGGCTCGGGTCATGATCCTGGAGTCCCGGGATCGAGTCCCTGCCGAGCAGGGAGCCTGCTCCTCCCTCTGACCCTCCCCCCTCTCATGTGCTCTCTCTCTCTCATTCTCTCTGTCTCAAATAAATAAATAAAATCTTTAAAAAAAAAAAAAAGATTAACTTTAAGCAAATAAAATCATGAGCTCCTAAGGTGGAAAATCTTTTTCTATCCAAAAAAAAAGCTGACTTAAAGAAAAAATATCAAGAGTCACACTTAACAAATACTTCACTGAAGGGAAGTGTTTTGTTTGACTTTTGACAGGCTAGTCTTCCGCTGTATAAACCTGATTCCAGGTACAGTACATAAATGTGGGGGCCTAAGGGCCAGTCCTAACTTTCCCAACAGCCAGCTATGCCACTTCAGGCAGGTTTCTTCACACGAAGCCCACGGGCTCCCCACTATGAAACAGGGCTTTGTAACCTCAAAGTCCTGCCCAATTTGAACATGCATGATTTTAATAAATGAATATGGCAGAAAATGAAGCATCTGTTTCCACTGGGTTGAAATAAAAGGTAAGGGGAAAGAAAAAGAGGAGGAGGGAGAAGATTCTCCCCTAGTGCCCCCACAAAGGAGCGCGGTCCTGCCGACACCTTGATTTCAGCACAGTGAGAACTGTCCGGGACTGCTGACAGTCAGAAATGCAAGTTCATCCAATGGTGTTGTTTAAGCCATGAAGTATGTGGTCACTTGCCATGGCAGCCATGGAAAACCAAGGCAGTTTTCTAATTAAACTATTTTTGTGGCCTGGAAGTGGGGTGCTGGTGCAACAAATACCTCAACACTTGGAAGTGGCTTTGGAATCAAGCAGCAGGCAGAGGAAGGAAAAACGCTGAGAAGCAGGACAGATAATCTTGTCCAGATTTCCTTAAACAGACTTCGTAGGAAAACGGATGTTAAAGACTCTGCTCGCAAGGGCTCAGAAGGCAGTGAGGAGCGTGGTAGAGAAAACGTACGTTCATCTCAGGGGATGCCGAAATCATTGCGAACAGACAGACACTGAAGGTGCCGCTGGTAAGGGCTCTGAAGGGTGTCAGGAACAGGTTACTGGAAACTGGAGGAGAGCAGATCCTTATTATACTGTGTCCTGCAGCAATGTGGAAAGCAGAACTTGTATATGATGAACCAGGATGCCGAGCTAAGGCCCTTTCCAAGCAGAGTGGAAGGTGCAGCCTGGTTTCTTCTTCTCCTTTCTCTTCCAGAGCAGGACAGCATAGGGAGCAGCAGTGAGCACTTCCTTCTGCCTTTGACACTTCCCCCTTTGGTAATGAGAACCCTATTCTGTGTCTGTCCACCTTCTAATAATCTTCCAAAAACGAATTTTGTTCCTAACTTCCTTCTCTTCACTCACACAGGGCTCAGAGCCCAAACTCTACCCAGGCAAAACGCCAGGTCACCAGTCTTTCCCTCTTCTGCTACCTGGGAAAGGAGGTGGTCCATCCCACAGACCCGGCTGTGAGAGGCCAAGGGTGCCCAGGCTCCTGGAAGGGGATCGGCAGCCAGGAAGGGAAAATTCAGGCCAACCTCTACCTCCCAGCCCTGTCTCCAAACTCCAGGTCCACAGAGTCTTCTAATGCGACTGACCGATGCCAGTCAAGGGTGCAAGAGCACAGTGCATGAAAATGCACGTATGACATAGATCAGCTATGAACCCGACATGACAGCAGGCTGATGCAACCTGCTGAGAGGTCTGCAGCAGGGGAAGGAGTAAGGGCCATAAAAAGAGGAATGATAAAGACAGTGACAATAAGAACATGCCATGCAACGTGCTTTATGTGGGTAGCTAGCTAGGTGGAACTAGGTCTCTCTCTAGTTTCCGAAGAGAAAAGTGGTCAGAGAAAGACAAGTGGGCCCGCTGCCCACTGCCAGAACTGGAAGAGCACAACGGAGGGCCAGGTCTGGCTCTAAGGCTGCAGTCACCATTACCACCACCACCTGCCAGGGACAAACGGACGGGGAGAGGGTGCCCAGACCTAGAGCCCTCAGAGCTGGGGTTGGAAAAACTCGGCACACCTTGATCACGACATTATTCTGGACATTTTGTATATGTGGGATCATACAATATGTGACCACCATGAATGGCTCCTTTCACTCAACATATGTTTTGAGGATCATCCAGGCTGCAGTACGTATCAGTACGTCATTCCTTTTCACAGCTCAATACCATTCCATTGTAAGTATATACAGGGATACCTCATTTTACTGGGCTTCACAGACACTGCATATTTTTTTTTTTTAACTATTTGAAGGCTCAAGACTCCAGTGGAGGAGGTAATTGCTGATGTGGTGGAAACAGCAAGAGAACTAGAATCAGAAGTGGAGCCTGAAGATGTGGCTGAGTTGCTGCAACCTCGTGATAAAACTTTCACAGATGAAGAGTTACTTCTTATAGATGAGCCAAGAAAGTGATTTCTTGAGATGGGATCTACTCCTGGTGAAGAGGCTGTGAAGATTCTTGGAATGACAAGAGAAGAATGAGAATAGCACATAAACTTAGTTGATAAAACAGTGGCAGATTTTGAGGGGATTGATTACAATTTTGAAAGAAGTTCTATCAATGCTATCAGCAGCATCACCTGCTACAGAGAAACTGCTTGTGAAAGGAAGAACCAATCGATATGTCAAATTTGTCTTACTTTAAGAAACTGCCACAGCCACCCTAGCCTTCAGCAACCACCACCTGATCAGTCAGCAGCCACCAACATCGAGGCAAGACCAGCGGAAAGATGATTACTTGCTAAAAACTCAGATGATGGTTAGCATTTTTAGACGATAAAGTATTTTTAACTTAACGTAAAGGTATGTACATTGTTTTTCTAGACATAATGCTATTGTACACTTAATAGATTACAGTATAGTATAAACACAACTTTTCTATGCACTGGGAAACCAAAAACTTCATCTGACTCATATTATTGAGATAAAACTGGTCTGAAACTGAACACACAATTTCTCAGAGGTATGCCTGTATCACAATTGGTTTATCCACTCATCCACTGATAGACATTCGGGTGAGAAGGGGAAATAAGGAGTTGATGCAGTTTTGGAATACAGGTGAGGTTCAGAGGGGTGCAGTCCAGACCCGACAACCAAGAAAGAATTTTTGAGGTGTCTTCGGTGCAAAATGGTGGTTTATTAAAGCACGGGGACAGGACCTGTGGGCAGAAAGAGCTGCTGCCCCATGGTCTTGAGGAGTGGCTGATTATATACTCAGGAGTTGGGGAGGTGAGGACAAAGGGGGTGTCCAGAAGGACTGTCATATGCTAAAGACTCTCAGGGTACTGGAGGCCTGGTTATTGTCCAGCCAAGGTTGTTTTTCCCTCTAATGAGGCACTAACATGAAGACAGTTGGGAGTTCCCTGGAGGAATGTTACATTCCTCCTATCACACATCCTTGTCAACGGGCTTCAAGTTCAAAAGAAATTTAATTTTATTTACATTTCCTTCCGCCTCAGCCTCCCTTAATTTTATGGAGGGGAGGGTGATGTTAGGGCTTCAGGAAACTGAGTTATGGGTTTCTTGGAAGTTAGGCTATTGATAAGAAAGCTTCTTCCTTGAAAATCACTAGGACATTGGTAAAGTGAGGGAGACTCCTGTCCTGCAGGACTGTGATCTCTATCAGTTCACCATCTGTTTTTCCTTTAGGGCAGCCAGGAGTGTCTGAGGAATGTCACATATATCCCAAAGTGGGGGGGGGGGGTGTAGGGTACCAGGTTCTGCTTTGTCCTCAGCTTGCCTTCTGTTCCCTCATCAGAGTGATTACTTAATAGGTACAAGATGTTTTTATGGGGTGATGAAAAGGTTTTGAAACTAGAAAGTGTTGCCCAACACTAAATATCACTAAACTGTATACACTCTAAGGCAGTTAATTTTATGTTATGTGAATTTCACCTCAATTTTTAAAAATGCTTAACAGTGATGAAAATGTTCTAAACTTAGATTGTGGTGATTCTTCCAAACTTTGTGAATATACTGAAAACCACTGAATTGGACATTTTAAAATGGGTGAATTTTATGGTATGTGACTTTTACCTTGTTAAAAAAAAAAGTCAATGACCCAACTGCCACTCTGAGGCTGGGACACTCAAGTGATTTCAAGTGGCCTAAAGTCTTTTAACATAACAGAAATAACAAAGTATCTATATGGTAAAGCAGGGCTGTTTACAAGTACAATTGACAGAAATGGCTGATTGCGTGGTTCTTTTAAAAGCAGAATCCCAAGAGAGACAAATGCAGAGGCGCATGGTGCAGCTGCATTGCACACATCATTCGGGTAAGGTCCAACAAGGAAGTCCACGTCCTTGAAAGGGGGCTGATGTAATCACCCTTCCAGCCCAGCAGAGGTGCAGTCCCTTAGGGGAAACTGCATTGTAAAATCTTTCACCACTGAGCTGTTCTTAACAAAGGTGGTGACACTCTGGCCAAAGTGCTACTTTACCTTTTCCTTACCTAACACATCCTTCTCATTTGTCTAAGGCTCCTATACTGTAAAGTCTCCTATACCACACTGTAGCTTACATTTTTTTAAATCTTAATTTAGTAATCCAACTCACAGATTGTGACACCCTGCTTGAATATCTGGCTACCCTTTCACACAATAGCAAAAGGCTCACTGATCCCCAGAAGAAAAAGTCCAGCCAGGCCTGAAAGCGGGTGCTTCCAGCTAGAAAGGCAGTCAGAAATTGGGAGCCAATCCTTGCCAGAGTTTTAGTGAATGCCCTCTTACAATCCAGTCTAAAAAGCTGAAGAAAAATTCAGAGGCCATCCAGGCAGTGCTCCCAAAGGTGGCCAGTCCCTGGACTGCCTACACCAGATGACTGGGGCAACTTTAAACAAGGCCCAGGAATTCTGATTGTGCAGGCCAGTGTGGGCCTGGGGACCCTTTTTCTCGTGCTCCCCAGTTGTTTCCGATGTGCTAGATACTCCCAACCTCATTCAACTCCCCACCTGGTGGCAGATGTCTGTCATCCCCCTGGCTGACCATGAGACACAGCCTCCACTGGAAAGTTCTGTGGTCAAGTTTTACAAACAAGCACTTAAACTCCTTGAGCAGTGCTGTCCAACAGAACTCTCGGCAACGACAGAAACGCAGCAACCACTAGCTGTGTGTGGCAGCTGAGCACCTGGAATGGGGCTAGCACGTTATCTAAATGAGCCAAAGATGGCCACTGTGTATTGGCCCTACGTTATTTATTTCTTCACTGCAGGCTAAGACCCATTAGCTCAAAAGGCCCACCGGCACCAAACTCAAACTTTTACATACCTGGTTATTTTAAAAATAGCCAAACAGGCAAATTTTTAGCCATTTAGAGTCTGCCTGCTTTGCATACTCTGTAAACCTCGCCACCAGCAGTTACCCATTGATAAGACAGGGCCTGGAACTTTTAAGGCCCTGAGCTGCTGCCGCTGCTGCCCCTGGAGCTCTCTGACCCAGAGATCACCTAGATAGAGGAGGCCCCTCTCCTCCCTCCCTCACTCCCCTCCCCTTCTGGACTGTGGCCCCGGCTCCTGCCATGAGAGACTGCTCCCACATGCAAACCTGTCCAAGTGTCGCCCAATAAAGCTCATGTGTGCCACTGCCACCTCATAGTCATTTTTTTTCCTTGATCAGCCCCCAAATCCCTCAAACTCCCTACACAGTGCAAATGAGGAACTGAATTTTTAATATTAGTCCAATTAATTTAAATAGCTACATATGGCAAATGGCTAGCACATCAGACAGCACAGCTTCGGCTCATTTAATATTCCTTCACACACAGCATTTAATAATCAACTACACACATGTGCCAGGTACTATCCAAGGCCCTGAGAGGACAGCAATAAATAAAGTTTCCTGCCCTCTGCATATTCTATTAAATAAGCAGATACCAGATAGTGACAAATACAATGAAGAAAAATACAGCAGGATCAGGATACAGGAGGAAGGGGAGGCTGGCCACACACACAGGGGTCAAAGCAGATGACCTCTGAACAGAGACTTCAGTGAAGGTGGGGAAAAAAATACCTGGGGCAGAGCAATGCAAGCAGAGGTAACACAGTAGGACTCAACAAGAACTCGGCATGACTGAAGAATACATACTTTAAGGGGTTGTTTAACTTTAAGCCCCCATTCCCAAACCTTGGCCAGAGAGACAGAATGGCCATGGCAGGCGGGCAGGCAGGCTGAGACACGGTGAGCAAGGAGAAGCTGCTGGAACAGGTCTGGCCCACAGCCAGGGGCAGATCCCACAGGCCCTGAAAGCCAGGGAAGTGCTGGCCAGTGTGCAGGGGGGGATGTATATGAAGGCTACAGTATGAAGCAGTTCCCTAATTCTTTTACTTGGGGGACGATGGCTGCTCAGGTCACCTCATGCAACACATTCTAAGAAAGACACTTTCCCTTTGCTTGCACTGACTGGGCCCAGATGTGTGCCCTCGGGAGGAGCAAACCTTTGACCTCTCCCAGATGCATGCAATCACACCACCCTTCATGGGCAAAGCATCCCCAGTCCTGCAGGAGTCCCTCAGACTGCGGGGCTTGCAGAACTTTCCTGGTTGTCTCAGAGTTTGTCAAAATTCCCCATAAGATGTGGTGCCCAGAGCTCAAAGCAAAGCTCTAGTCTAAACCATAACTGTCACTCCACAAAAATGGCTTTAATTGCCATAACTGAAAAACAAGGAGATTTCACATAAAAATCTGGGTTTCCAGCTTCTCTTGAAGAAGCAGAGATCTATGAAACCTGTGAAAAGGCTACAGGGCAGGTGCACAGGGCTTTCCACTCTTTCAGACAGACACACACGCTCCTCTTCTCCTGGCCCCACACCTGCTCCAGACCTTACCACATCAGGATTTTATAAGAACTAAACCAAATGACGGATGCACGTGCAGTGCTAAGACCAGGGTCTGGAACAAGAAAAGTGCTCCATAAATGACAGGTAGCAGGAGTGCTGCTCTCCTGGAGGCATCTGAGTCTGTGACTGTCTGGCAGTGGGACTTCTGCACCCAAGCCCTGGGCACACTTATTTTGGCCCAAGGTTCATTCCTGCAAACTCACAGTCACCTGTAATTCTGCCTTTCCTCCAGGTTTGCCCCCTGCCTCTGTACGCCTGCCTCACATTAACTTAAACAAAGGACACTCCATTTATCCCTATCCATTTTCACTGACAAAGTGCTGCACATTCCCATCATATTCTCTTTCCCAATCTGTGCTGACACATCCAGGAAGGCCAGCAACTTCCCTTCCAGATGCAGTTTGGGAAATCAACTTGTTTGCTCCAATCCCTTGGAAGAGCCCAAAGTGATGCTCACCTCCTTGAGGACATCTGCACCCTGAAATTTCCTACATTTCTAAGGCCAAGAGAGCAATCATGTTGATACAACAGGAGTTGGCAATAACTGTTGGCTCAGCCATGTTTTGCAAAATCCTCTGTAACTTCACCAGGCAAACTAAAAGGTGTTCTCCACCCCCTTCTGCATATAGGACATCAGGGCCTTGAGTCATAAACTAATGACTCCATGAGATCAAAAACAACCTGTGATTTTGTGGAAAACTTATTAGCCACAGATCCATGGACCAGAGCCCCAGGTGTCAAGGTGACCCCTGAAACCCGAGAAAGTCAAATAGCAGTAAGCCCAGTCTTTAACTGACTGCACCCTGAATTTGTTGGTTTCTCACATTCTTTTAAACTGGGGCTCCCTCACTGTAGATGTCTTCATTCATTTTAGCACTGAAAATAAGTTAGAAATGAGTTAAAAGAGCCATCTGAAACACACACCCAAGGGGAGGGATGAGAAGAAAATGCTGATTCCTGACTCCTCATGACCACAACTTTATGATGGCCCCATCTGTCTCTCCACCTTGCCTTCCTTACTCTTCAGTCCTAAAAAGGGAAAAGGAAAATGAATGTAGTAGAGATTCTTATTTAGCTTAAAATCCTTTAGAAGTTTATTGAAAAAGCAGCAGCTAAATTTTCAATATATTCACTCTTCAATCCTTAACAGTTAACACAGAGACATTAAACAGCTATTCTCTCTTCCCAGACTGAACTATGTTCCAAAAGAGAAGGAACAGTATCAGTGTTACAATCCTTCTAATAGCTTTTGTAAAGCATTTGGAAAAGTTGATGCCAAATAATAATGTTTGCACTAGTATGTTAAAAGTGCATAGCCCATCTATATTCCACACTGAATAAAAGGACTTAATGACTACATTCCCCATTATAGCTTAAATACAGAAATTCAAGAGCTTTGGCATAAAACCTTATTTCCAAAGCATAATTTTAAAAATATTTCTCAATCGCTGTCCAGCTGCCAATGCTATCCTTATTCATTCATTTCTGCTTCTCTTTTGTCTCCATTACTCTAACTTTATATAAAAGTTACTCACTTCACTCACACAGACCTCAGTGACCTCAGCAGTCAAACAGAGCTAACAACACATTTCATGTCAAGAGTCAGGAGACTAGCTAAGGTATCACTGGGTGTCCCTTCCAGTAAAATCTACTGTCCTACTTCTGTTCTCTTGACTGAATAACATATCATTCAAGGTCTTCTTTTTCCTGCTTAGCTCATCTAAAATTTATTCTATAGTTGTCAGATTTCTACTTCCTTCAGATTCCTTTACTTCACCCACTATATACAATGCTTTCTGCCTTACAGTGAACCCTCAACTTTTAAGGTAAATCAAGAAGACAGTGAGGTACTGGAAATGATCACAAAAGAAATGAAAAATAGAACTGCATCAGAAAAATAAGAAAAACAACTACAGAGTTACAATAATAAATGTAGAAAAAGTGAAAACTCACTTTGAAAAAAGAGACCATTACAGATATATAGAAATGGGATCAAATACATAAGAAGAGAAAGAGAGAAACACGGTAAAATAAGAACAATGTTCATGGACAGGGAAGTCAAGAAAATGTCTTAAATACACACAGGTTTGTAAAAGGCACAGTGGAAAAGAACAGCAGCAGATGATGATTCTGTAATATCCGATTCATCCTGCCATTAAGTCAGAGATCCCACAGAGAAACTGAAAAACAGTGTAATTAAATCTGCCCGTCTGCCTTGCACTCAGGAGTGTCAGAGAAGACCAGCTGAGAGTTGGGCCCAACCAACAAGTGCCCTCAGGTGCTATATGCCCTGGTTTTCAACACACTGCCCCTCAAGGCAAACTCAGAGCCAACTGCTCTTTCACTTCCCATGTAGAAGTGTGTGAGCAAGCCTTGTTTTCGTGGTTTCTGTAGTAAAGCACGGCCAGTCCTTGCATGTCCATTCTAAAAGGCTCCTCAGTCATCAGCAGACCATGACTTCACAATATCCACAATCACTTGTCCTGGTTCGCCCAGGGTTTGCACTGAAAGTCCTACGTCCTTGGAAACCTCTGAGTTTATTCAGCATATTACTGACCTTTCCACCAGCCCCAGGAGTCAAATATTACCAAAATCTCTTCTCTGCAAATTGCCTTTCTAAAACCAAAACACTCCTCTCTGCTACAGCCCTCCGTCAAGTGTGGTCCTCTTATTATCATCAGTGAATATCCAGTCTGTTCCCACAAAAACTAGCCCTCATTATGTACCACACCCCTAGGCACACCGATAAATCCTTCCAATATTTCTATCAACTTATAAGTCAATCAGTTCCACAACTTTGAGGTTGGTCTGCACGGGGCCTCTTGGTTCTCCCTAAAAATTCACAGTTAGGTGACTCAGGAGACAAAATTAAAGAGAGAAGTTTAAGTATTATATTTTTTTAAATGTATGTTTAAGGACCCTGCTTCAGTTTTTAGCTAACAAAACATAGTATACGTAAATTCTGTAAGGTTCAGAGAAGCGAAGGCCAAAAATCTGAGATTTTTTTATTAGGTAGGCATCAACTAGTTTCCTAGGCTTCTCCGTCCCAATCAGGAAAAATGTGCAAGCCTAAATTCTCACAAAAGTTGATTAACAATGTCACTTCTGGGGCGCCTGGGTGGCTCAGATGGTTAAGCGTCTGCCTTCGGCTCAGGTCATGATCCCAGGGTCCTGGGATCGAGTCCCGCATCGGGCTCCCTGCTCCTTGGGAGCCTGCTTCTCCCTCTGCCTCTCTCTCTCTCTGTCTCTCATGAATAAATAAATAAAATCTTTAAAAAAAAAAATGTCACTTCTGTTCTCTGCTTTTTCCCGAAAACCACAATGAAACTGACCACACAGCGAGAGGTGGGAAGGTGCAGAAGAGCAGGTGCAGAGAGGCCAGCTCTTCGCTGGAACACGAGGCGCGACCCGAGCATGCTTTCGGACTTCCTTTCAGGACAATGAGAGCGGGGGACTGGGAAGACCTAGGACCGTGGCGAGGTGGCAAGGTGGTCCTCCCTCGGGGGATCGGGTACGCCAGCAGGAAAGAAAGGGGGGAGGGGACGAGGGAGCTGGGAAAGGCGAGAAAGCAACAGCTCTCTAAGCTGGGGAAGGAGTGAGGGGCAGAAAGGGGCAGATGCGGAGCGAGGCGGTCTCGGGACCCCAAGAGCCAGGGAACAATGCTGAAATTGGGCGCAGGGTGCACCCAAGCCTCAAGGACCTGGCAGGTGCATCCGCTTGGTCGGAGCCTGTTTCCTCCCCTATAAAATGAGTTTTGCCCGGGGAATTAAATGGGATGGCGCCTGCAGCGCGCTTGGCAACGCATTTACCCAACTGCTGTTATTGCCGTCCCAATGGTTAGGGAGGGTCGACCCGGCCATTCGCGGCCCACCGCCAGGGCCCCGGCCTACCTGCCGTCCTTGGCCTCGGGGGCCTGGCCATCGTCCGTGACGACCTGCGGCCGCAGCGGCCGGCGCTGCCGCAGCCCGTCCGCCTCGCTCATGATGCGAGCGCCACAGCCCCTAACCCCGTCACTAACCGGGAAGGAGCAGTGCAGGCTCTGCGCCCGCCCACCCCGACCCGCCCCGGCCCGCCCCGGCCCGCCCCG
>NC_058412.1:88436202-88536299 GCF_002201575.2 Neomonachus schauinslandi | reverse complement strand
CCCGCCCCGGCCCGCCCCGGCCCGCCCCGGCCCGCCCCGGCCCGCCCCGGCCCGCCCAGATCCGGTCCCCGCACCGCCCTCGGCCCCGCCCCGACCGCGCGCGGAAGTGACGTCGCTGGCCCGCCCCTACTGGCAACTGGCACGGCGGCCCTTAGAGCGTGTCTGGGCGGCACTTCTCGGCGAGTGCGAGTGGGCGGGCGCTCGGGGGTCCCGAGCCAGTGCGGACGCTTCCGAGGGCCCGGAACTCGCTCGTCCAGCCTAGCGCCTGCGCTTCCTGCGTTCCTTTGTTGCTGGCGGTGGGACCGCAGTAATGGTTAGGCGCATAATGGTGCAAATGGGCGGTGCTGGGCTGAGGTGTTGGCCGTTTGTGTGGGTAGAAGACGGCCCTGCTTGTTAAATGATAAAGACCCGGTTTGTATAGGCGGGGTAAAAAAAAATAACGAGTTCGTACTGGAGGCCTACGAGGGCAGTAATGCCCACCTGAAAATCGTGACCTTTTACGAAACAGATCCTGTTAAGGGGAAAATTTGGGACAAATATGCTGCTCTTTGGATTAAGGCCATTGAGTATTAAATCTTTTTGCTACAACCGAATATTTGACAAGGTTTGTGAAAGGGTTACCCTTAGAAGTAGAAGGGGGGTATATAGAAATCATTAATTACAACAAATAAGGTCTAAGAAAGCACGAAGTAATCATTTAACAGTATTTTAGTCAGCTAGGTATATTTCTAAGTGCTGGGACGTGATGGTGAGCAAACCACAGACAAGCTCGCTCACTTACTGAAATTAAACTAGTGAGAGATGACTTTAATCAGGTCATCATAAAGATAAATGTGAAATGTAAAAATTGCATTAAAGGTGAGTAACATGATCTTGTGAGAGCATTTGATGGATTAAGGTCCTGAGAAATGACTAGGATTTTGAGAAGAAACAGGATTTCCGGGCAGAGGAAACCAAATCCCTTTACTGTGCATCATCTCTAGAAAAGGCATGTTCAAAATGAAGTATTAAGAAGTAATTTCCTTATTGCACTTAAAGGCTTCCCTGATCAAACATGCCATTGCCTTTCTTAGTGTTAGGTGGCACTAGAATCCCATATGACTGTTTAATAAGAGATGAAGAACCAGCACGAGGGAAGTGAAGAGTTCTCATATAAATGCAGTTCTGCAGGGATTACCATGCCTGGCAGGGATGTAAATAAGGCCTTGGCAATATTTTACTTCATTTCCTATCCAATACAACCAATATAGCTGTTAGATCCGGGATAGTTTAAACAGCACTGCATGATCTGGCCCCTTTCTTCCTGTCTGGATTATCCCTCCTGCTGTGTTTCAGACACTCAGCATTGCTTGCTATTTCTAATTCTATGCCTCCCTGCCTTTGTCCATATTATTCCTTCTTGTGAAAATGCTTTCCTTCACCACTTGGCCAAAACAACTTTTGTCATTTAGGATTCACTTCAAGTATCATTGCTGAAAACTCTTCCCCTAATTTCTTAAGCAGAACATCTTTGTGTCTAAGCCACTTTGAACATGCCCCAAGTATAAGACTTAGCTCATTGCATTGGAATTATTTGTATTCCATGCCCAGCATTAAAGCCCACCAACTAAAAACAGCCAGGAACATACCTGTCAAAAGTAAGTAATAGTAATAAGTTAGGTTTATTGAACTTGTTGCAGCAAAGAAATTCGCCAGAAGGACCTGTGAGGCTCCTCAAAAATGGGGGAGTTACAGAAGGTCCTTGAGGGGTTAGGGCCAGTGTTTGTAAAAGATGGTCTTGGCAGTGATGGGCCAGAATTTGTAAACTAGGAGACTCATTGGGGGAGTCAGTGGTCTTACCTGGAACACATGAGTCCAAGTGGAGTTACTGGGAGATCAGCTTCTCTTATCTCGGAACAAGTGGTCCGAATGAGCTAAATTAAAAGGTTTGAGTTTAGATTGTTTGTGTTGGGTGGCACAGTTTAGTACCGTTTTTCATGGTGAGATCCACATTGCTGGTTGTGGTTTGTTTCAGTTCTCTCCCCAGGCTCTAGCCTAGCTGCCACCCAGTTATCAGCAGGGAGATGGGATCAATGTAATTGGTTAGAACAGGTTTCTCAACCTCAGCACCACTGATATTATGGGCCAGATAATTCTTTGCTGGGGATGGCAGGAAGAAGCTCTCCTGTGCATTGCAGGATGTTTAGCTGCATCCCTGGCCTCCACCCACTAGATGCCAATAGCATCCCACCTAGTCATGATAATCAGCAATGTCTCCGGACACTGCCAAGTGTCCCCTGGGAGACAAAATAGCCCCTGATTGCGAACCACTGGGTTAGACCAACCAGAAGCCACCCCCATGCACCCTGAGAATGGGGATGAGGCCCATTTGCATTGAAACTCTGGCCCATGTGGAAGGCATTTATCTCAACAAATCAGGGTTCTGCCAGCAGGGAAGGAGAGGCAGTGATGCTGAGCAAGGAGCCAGTACTGTGCCTCACAGCTTAGACTGGAAATACTCCCTATTTCCAGGCCACTGCTTTTTTCCAATCCCATACTGTTTCCATTTCTTTTGTAGATACTTCCCAAAAGCCTTTCAGGCACTTAGCCAAGTGCTGTGACAAAACAAAGGTGAAATAAGGTGAGCCAACTTGCAGACATGTTACGATCTCAGAAGGGAGATAAGCATGATAACCAATCCAAAACGGTGCCACGGAGGAATCACACAGTGTGTTGGGGGCCACAGGGAACAAGTCCCATCAGGTAACAGTGCCCAGAGAAGGTTTCATGGAGGAAGTAGAATTATGATGGCAGGTTGAAGGGATGGAAGAGGACAAAAAACAGGCTTAAAAGGGAAGCGTGGGGTGTCCATGGATTGGTCAACAAGGGGGTGACAATCAGGGTAGACTTCAAGGTTATGAGTAATCAAAGAAGAAGAATCATCTAAAAGATGCTCTAAAGGGGTGAAGAAGAGCAGCAATAGACAGAGCCCTTCTCCCTGCCCCGAATCCAGGAGAGCAGGAGTGACCTGCTCCAAACAGGACTTCAAGCTAAGTTGTTGTGTTGTGATGGGAAGCTCTGACGTCAGCTCAGGTGGGACAGTGGAGAGTGTCAAGTTAGAGAATGTAGAATAGCTTGTTCAGAGTAGAAAAAGTATCCTAGAGATCATCCAGTTGCCAGACACAGGCATTCACAAAAGCCCACTTAAGGTATGGGAGGGATTTATTAGAAGGATATGGGGATAGCTCATGGAAGTCCAACACAGAAAGTGCAGCCTGGCCTCACGGACTGGTACGAGGACCTGGGAAAACAGGACCAGTACTCCTCTCAGCCTCCCTCGTACCTCACTGTGTCTTGTCTCTTCATCCCTGGTGATTCGGTGGCAAGCCTTGTTACGGGACTGTCCATCTTCGTCTTTGCTGCCCTCTATTAGAGCTGGGTACAGTGACGCAGGCTAGAATCTGGCCTTGAGTTAAAGGCAGCAATCTGGGGTTTCTTTTGGCCTCTAGGAAAAGTTCCTGCTTTTCCAATAAAAAGGAGAGATAGTGTCCTGCCCTTTCTTACCCTCCTCTGACCCCCAGGGTTATGCTTAGAAGGGCAGCAGCATCTTGCGACAGTGGAAAATCACCCTGAGGTCTAAAAGACAACACGCCAAGAAGAGAAAACCTAGGCTGCTAACTCCTGCCAGCAACCATGTACCCCCGGGCTTCTGGGTTACATGAGGAAAGCCACCCCTTGTGCATCCAAGGCCTAGTCAGGTGAGCAGTTTGTGCTTGCACCTAAATGCGTCCTATCTGATATGCCAGTGTTCTCTGCTTGAACATGCCCGTGGGAGAAAATTATTGCCTGAAGCCCAGCTCTCCATGACCTCCCATTTCATGTATTCCACCAGCTAACTACAGTCTCTTTGTCCACAGTCCAGATTCCTGGACTGAGACTCTGATGCTCCCAACTTTGGTGAGGTGCCCAAGTCTGATTGCCATGTTAGAGGACAGGGTCCCATGTTCCACTGAGCATTCAGGGCAGGGAGCACTGAGAGAGGAGACTAGGTGGCATAGGCATGAGCAGGGCAGGGCTGGCACACTGAATGATGTCTGCCCCAATGAGAAGCAGGCAAGGGGAGAGGTGAGGATTAGAAATAAACTGACTGGACAGAACTGCCTTAATTACCCTAATGAGGAAGATTCATAAGGTCAACCCTGACTTGGTAGGAAAAGGTGCTCGTAGGAAAGACATTCACCAGTAGGCATCTGCATAGACCTGGACATTCATTATCGTTACCTCTGTTGAGAAGTGAGCTCATCTGCTCCATCGGTTCCTTGGGTCACTCGTTCATCACATTTCATTACACCCAGAAACCATTTCTTGAAAGCAACTAGTTATTTCCCTTTGGACGATTTCTGCTCTGCCTTTTTGAGCAAACGTTTGCAGACGTGTAAGTTATGTGTTTCCTTGGCTCAGGAATAAAGAGATGTATGGTTGGCTGAGGTGACATCTTCTTTGGGGAAGACTCAGCCCAAAATGAGGCTGTGCATCCAGAAGGCTGCTCAGCATAAGTTTGGTCTACAGGAGCAAGGAGACTAGACACAGTTACCCAGTTGGTGGCTCTTACCAAGAAAATCCCACCCTGCTGCAAAAGAAGTTGGCAGGCCATCTATTCCAACAGACTCTAAACTTGGTACTTACCAGTCTGTTGATGATGTCCTAGGCCAGCCAGCCCCAGCCTTCTTCCCCTTTGCTCTTTCTAGGTTTATTTAGACTTGGATTTTTGCCCTCTGGTTTCTCACCTCCTTGGCCATGGTTGGTACCCTTTGGTGCAGGCACCAGGGGCACTAACCAGCTCCTTCTCTACTATTTGGAATAAAGATTGGTGCAGGCAGGAACTTCAACTTCACATTTAGCAAAGGCCACTGGTGAGGGAACTCCCTGGGGGTGCGCTTGGAGGGTCACAGCTTGCCTCTGGCATGGCTGATTAGGAACAAATTTGGGGGCATCCCCCTGTCTCCCCATATCCTTAAGATAGGGAGAAGAAGAATCTGAGCAACTGAACAAAAGAGTGTGGAAACAGAGGCTTCTTTTTTCTTAACCCCTCTCTTCGTTCCAGAGAGCAAGGCAAGTGAGAACAAAAATGATACTCCAATACTTATAAACCAGGACAGCAGGCAGGAGGGCTTTTTTGGAGACAGAAGCTCAGGGAGATGAGCCCAGTGCAGGGAGCCACTTTTTCCTGAGTGCATCTGCAGGCTCCAGAGGGGAAAGTTGAGAGGCCGTGCAACATCTCAGACAGCTCATTCTGAGTTGGGTCAGAGACACGCTGGTTAAGACCCCCCTGAGGCCCAGGACACAGAGCGGCGGCTGATGGTGCTGGCTGTCCCAGCACCTCATCTGCTTGCACTGGTTTCCCTCCTTCCCTGTTTCACACCCCCATTCCTCACACCTGTCCCGAGGGTCCCATTCCTAAGCAAATCACCTGCATGCAGGCCCTCATCTCAGGCTCTGCTTCCAGGACACTGGAGACTAAAGCAGTAAGAGATCTAGGAAATAGAAGGTGAGAAGTTCCTCAAGAAAAGGAGACCAAATAGGCAAACACTATATTTGAGGAGATAATGATTGAGACACTTCCAAAACTGATTAAGATGGATATCGAGCTACAGATCCAAGAAGCACCTCAGAGCCTACACAGGGTGAATAAAAACAAGTCAACAAAAGATAATACTGCAAAAACCAAAGACAGTTGGTATTCACAGACCTAGAAATTATGTATTTATTTGGTTTAATCCTGTTATGCAACAAATTCCCAAACTGATGAAGGGAAAACTTACATAGCCCCAATTAGAGGTTCACTGAAAGTCAAGTTGGCATCACCACCCCTTCCAAAAGCGCTGTCTTCAGAAAGCTTCCTCTTGGCCTGGATTTAGGCTTCCTACCTCTATCCAAGAGTTCATAGAGCTACCCAGATGTCAACAGTAAAGCACCTTAAAAAAATAATAATAAAATAATAAAAATAAAATGTGGTTGATATTCTTCAAAGCTCTTGCAGGAAGGGGCCACACCTTTGGTCTGAGCTTGGGGATCAAGGGTAGAGCCAGACAATCTCCATCCACATCCCAGCTCTGCCTCTCCCCCACCTCTTCTGTGAAGCTGGGATAACAGTGTCTGCCTCAGAGGGCCACACGAGGAAGAGATGGGGGGATGGAATCCAGAACCTTCTCAGGGCCTCCTTGAACACAGTGCCCAGCAGTGTAGTGTGACCATTACTGCTGTTGTTCCTGATGTTGGGTATCCTGAGGGTGGTTGGTGCAGTGGGTGCAAGTCAGCTCTGCAACAACCAAGAGCTCATGTTAATTCCACAGCCAAATCCCCTCTTTCCAGTCAGGCTGGGGAAACTGGGTGAGAATTCACACTCCCTTTTCTTCACCATGAACTCATTGCAGTGGGTAAACCAGGGGTCCAGGCTTTGTAGGAGCCGCCCAGACTGGGGTCTCTCACATCCCAGCTCCCGTGGCACCAGTTCAGTGTATTCTCTAAAATCAGCTTCTCTGTTCAGTGAAGGACACAGAAACCGATGTTCTCTCACGTCTAGAGAAAGGATAACCCTGGGTCAGGGACTGTCTCTCAGGCAAGCCTCTGCTGCTCACAGATGCAGTCTGTGACCCTGACATCGTTTTTGCTTCGTTCTAATGGGTGTTCCAGACCAGCGCCCATCACCAGAACTCTGTGTGATGGTGGGAATATTGTTGTCCATGCTGTCCAATCTGGTAACTACTGGCCATGTGGCTACTGAGCATGTGAACTGTGGCTACTGCCGCTGTGGAATGGAATATTTTATTTTATTCCATTCTATTCTTTTTTTTTTTTTTTTTTTACTTACACCTAAAGAGCTACGTAGAACTAGTGTATTGGATAGCACAGCAATCTAGACACAGGTTTACCAAGCAACAGTGTGAGATGGGTGAGCTCTTAGTCTAGATTTCCTCCCTGTAATGGGTTTCCTCCCCAATGGACTATTAAGTGTTCTCTTTTGAATGAATAGGCTCCTTCCAGTTTTGTCCTTAGGATTATATTCAGCAACAACAGCATTATTTGATCAAAAATATCACCACAGAGAGAAGAGAATGAACAAAATAAAGCTTTATTTGAACTGCCCTGGTCACTGTCCAAGTTTATATTCAAGCCATTTCATAAATAGTGCCATAACTACAAGCCGCCAGGTCCACCACACACGCCACAGGTCTCTGTTGCTAAGCACGGCTTGTTGCTTAGTGACAGAGAACAGACCATCACTCAGTGTATCTGTGGGCTACAGCTAATGGCCACCCCATTGGTGTCACAGGCATACTCGCCAAATCAGAGAGAAGCAAGCATAGTTATGACCCACAGTAGGTGTTCAGTACCCCAGACACCACTTGATCACCTACACAGCTGCAAGGCACCATATAACATGGAGTATATACGATAAGGACAAATTTTCCCTGTTCCTGAAGACCCAGCTCAGCAGGCTGCCTTCACCTGTACTTCATGCCATCGGCCCCTGAATGCTTAGCTAATAAACACTTTGCAACCTAATGATTTATGTCATCTTGCTAATGTTCAGATGACTTAAGGCATACTTAGAGAGAGAGAGAGACTTGATTCAGAGTTCCAAGTCTCATCCTTGGACCTCTGTGGTTCTTCCCACACCAACCACAGAATGAAGGGCAAGCAGTTTTCAAGGACCCATTTCTAGCCAAATTAGGGCCCTAACGAGGAGTCACCTGAGTTTCCATGGGCTTCCCTCCCTGAACATCCCCATGTATTTGGAGCATGTTGACCTCCTACCAAGAGGCATCCAAGGTGGAGAGGGAAGTCTTTCCACATCACAGCTTGGAGAAACAGAATACATGAGTGGTTCTAAAACTAAAATCAGAGCACATTCGTACCACCACTTCTTAAGAGTTAGGTTTCATTATACATAAACCAAGGGAAATAGAAATATATATCAAAAAAAAGGATGCTACAAGCTTGAAAGTTCTCAAGATAGCTATATTTAGACAAAGGTACAAACATTTCCAATACAGATTCCCCAATATGCCGAACATTAAAAACGCACCCTCTGACCCTCTCCACATTTCCCCATGAGCAGAGGCACAAAAGATTTTCATAACTCTAAATGTTACAAAGAGCGTGTACATGTAAATCCACATACTACATGTGTGTATTTGTACATTCTTCCAAAATATAAAAGTATAAAAATAAAATATCTGCCTTTTGTATCTAGAAACATCTGGGAAAATCATAGAAGAACTATGATTGCTTCTAGTTCTCAGTCATCTGAGCAGGCACATGTTACCAGGTTTGCACATTCCTGTGCTGTCAGGAGGTAACACAGAAATGGAGATGACAGTGACTTTTCATTCCAGGAAACCAAATTCAGGACAAGGGGAAACAAATGCTAAGCATGTCTGATAGTACTTCTTCATGGGTTCTCAGCAGCAAGAAGGCAGGGTTTAGCACAGACTTCACACTGGGGCATTATGGGTTATGCTCTGGGAGAGGACTGCTTCTGAGAGAGCAGAAAATGAGCACATCTGAGAGCTACATTCTGGAACGACGGTTAGGGGTGTGGGGACTGGGTCTTGACCAGAGCCCATCACTGAGAGGCAGCTTGCTTGGATTTGTACTTCTGGTAGGCACTCAGGATTTCTGTGATGACACTGGGGTCCTCCAGGGTGGTGGTGTCCCCCAGATCCTGAGCTCTGCCCGTGATTATCTTCCTCAGGAGCCTCCGCATGACTTTTCCAGACCGAGTTTTTGGAAGACGCTTCACTACCTGGCAAGGAAGGGGTGCAGCATTCAAGTTTGTGTGGTGCCCAGACTCCCAGCGGCATCCAATTTTGTTGGCATAAGAAGGGCTCTGCCCAGGGGTTGACAGCCTCACTGGGGACTCAGGAATGAACACGACTGAGGTGCCAGGCCCACCCTAGAGAACATGGGGGCCTGTGGTCTCTGGTTTTATCTTCCCACAATCTAGACATAAACTGAAATCAACCCAAAGGATCAACCATACGTCAGGGGTTTTGCTGAAGCCCTTCTTCAGGCAGGGTTTGCCGGCACCCTGGTCTGCCTCACTGCTGATACCTCTGTCTCCCATTTGCTACATTTCTGAGAGCTCCCCAGTAGCAACAGAACCAAGCATATGCCATGGCAACTCATCTCCACTGACTGGCTTGGCCCAAGGTTGTTTTTTGCTGACATAAAAGGTAAGAGCTACTACTTTAGAGAAAAATGTTGTTTGTTTAGTGTTTGAAAATTTAGCATTTAACATTTTCAAACAACCATGATCCCCTTAATGTCAACAGCAATATGTTAAGAGCCGTGTTTGGGGCTTATTTAACAGTTACCCATCTTTTGAAAGGGTTCAGTTCACCTAGGGGAGTTCAGGTTTCCCTGAAACTCTGGTCCAGGCCAACAACTTGACTTTGTATAAGACCAGGTGAGCCTGGGGCCGTGCCTCCCTCAGAGGACCTCCTCTGAACCAAGGAAGGCTGTGGGGAAAATGTTAACAAAGAAAGGAGTAGAAACCTAATGGGGCTGGAAAGGTGGCCCCATTATTCCCCAGACCTGACTCCAACAGAGACTCCCTCAGATAGGGGTCTGGCAGTGTCTCCCGCACTGACACCAGGTGATGTGTTCAGAAACCACACAGGGGCTAGGGAAAGCTGGTACTTTCCACATGTTTCTCTATTTAAACTCTCTAATTTTTAGAAGAAGGTAGAGACTTAGACAAAATGAGAGGATGGAAGAATTTATCCCAAATCAAAGAACAAGATAAAGTCACAGCCAGAGATCTAAGTGAGACAGATATAAGTAACATGCATGATGGAGAATTTAAAGTAACAATCATAAGGATACTCACTGGACTTGAAAGAAGAATAGAAGACTTCAATGAGAACCTTACCACAGAGATAAAAGAGTTAAAAAAGAATCAATCAGAGATGAAGAATGCAATATATGAAATTGGAAACAGGCCTGATACAATTAACAGCAGACTGGAAGAAGCAAAGGAACAAATTAGTGACCCAGAAGATAAAATAATAGAAAATAATGAAGCTGAACAAAAGAGAAAGAATTAGGAAACATGAGAATAGACTTCAAGAACTCAGTGACTCCAACAAATGTAAAAACATTTGTATTATAGGAGTCCCAGAAGAAGAGAGATGAAAGGAGGCAGAAAATTTGTTTGAAGAAATAATAGCTGAAAACGTCCCTAATCTGGGGAAGGAAACAGACATCCAGATCTAGGGGGAACAGAGAACTCCCATCAAAATCAACAAAAGCAGGCCAACACTAACATGTGGTAGTTAAACTTGCAAAATATAGTGACAGAGAAAAAATCTTAAAAGCATCAAGAAAAAAGTCCTTAACTTACAAGGGAAGACCCGTAAGGCTAGCTGGAGATTTCTCCATAGAAACTTGGCAAGCCAAAAGGGAGTAGCATGATATATATATATATATATTTATTCATTCAAAGTGCTGAATGGGAACAATCTGCAGCCAAGAATACTCTATCCAGCAAGGCTGTCATTCAGAACAGAATAAGAGATAAAGAGTTTCCAGACAAACAAAAACTAAAGGAGTTTGTGACCACTAACCCAGCCCTGCAGGAAATATTAAAAGGGACTCTTTTTTTAATTCTTTATTTAAATTCAATTTAGTTAATATATACTGTATTATTAGTTACACCAGGGTAGAATTTAGTGATTCATCAGTTGCATATAACACCCAGTGCTCATTACATCTCATGCCCTCCTTAATGCCCATCACCCAGTTACCCCATCCCCCACCCACATCCCCTCCAGCAACCGTCAGTTTGTTTCCTAGGGTTCAGTGTTTCTTACAGTTTGCCTCCCTATCCTCATCTTATATTTTTTCCTTCCCTTCCCTGAAGTTCATCTGTTTTGTTTCTTAAATTGCACATATGAGTGAAATCATATGGTATTTGTCTTTATCTGACTGACTTATTCACATAGCATAATACCCTCCAGTTCCATCCACATCATTGCAAATGGCAAGATTTCATTCTTTTTGATGGCTGAGTAATATTGCATTGTGTATATATACCATTTCTTTATCCATTCATCTACAGATGGACACCTGGGCTCTTTCCATAATTTGGCTATTGTGGACATTGCTGCTATAAACATTGGGGTGCACGTGCCCCTTCAAATCAGCTTGTATCCTTTAGATAAATACGTAGTAGTGCAATTGCTGGGTCATAGGGTAGTTCTATTTTTAACTTTAAAAGAGACTAAGTGCAAAGAAGAGACCAAATGTGACAAAGACAAAAAATGATCAGAGAAAAATCTCCAGACACAATGACAAAACAGGTCATGATCTCAGGGTCTTGGGATCAAGCCCAGCTTTGGGCTCCCTGCTCAGTGGGGAGTCTGCTTCTCCTTCTCCCTCTGCCTCTGCCCCTCCCCCAACTCGTGTGTGTTCTCTCTCTCTCTCTCTCAAATAAATAAATAAAATCTTTAAAAAACAATAATAATTACTCTGAATTTAAATAGACTAAACATGCCAATCAAAAGGCATATGGTGCCAGAATGGATAAAAAACAAGACCCATCTACATGCTGCCAACAAGGGACTCATTTTAGACCTAAAGACACCTGTAAATTGAAAGAGAGCGGTTGGAGAAACATCTGTCATGCAAATGGATGTCAAAAGAAAGCTGGAGTAGCAATATTTATTTTGGACAAAATGTATTTTAAAACAAAGACTGTAACAAGAGACAAAGAAGGACACTATAAAATCATAAAGGGGATAATCCAACAAGAAGATATAACAATCATAAATATTTATGCCCACAACATGGGAACACCCAAATACATATTAAAAAAATAACAAACATAAAGGACCTAATTGATAATAATACAATAATAATAGGTGACTTTAACATCCCACTTACACCAATAGACAGATCGTCTAAACAGAAAATCAATAAGGAAACAATGGCTTTGAATGACACACTGGACCAGAGGGACTTAACAGATATATTCAGAACACTCCATCCTAAAACAGCAGAATACACATTCTTTTCAAGTGCACATGAAACATTCTCCAGAATAGATCACATATTAGGTCACAAAACAGGCCTCAACAAGTATAAAAGACTGAAATCATACCATGCACATTTTTCGACCATAACACTATGAAACTAGAGATCAACCACAAGAAAAACTTTGGAAAGACCACTAATACATGGAGGTTAAACAGCATGCTATGAAACAATGAATGGGTCAACCAGGAAATCAAAGAAAAAAAAATGAAAATGAAAACACAACAGTACAAACCTTTGGGATACAACAAAGGCAGTCCTAAGAGGGAAGTATCTAGCAATACAGACCTACCTTAAGAAACAAAAATCTCAAATAAACAACCTAACCTTAAACCCAAAGAAGCTAGAAAAAGAACAACAAATGAAGCCTAAAGCCAGGAAAAGGAAGGAAATAATAAAGATTAGAGCAGAAATAAATGATATAGAAAGTAAAAAAATACTAGAACACAAACTGAGGGTTACAGAAGGAAGGGGAATTGGGGGATGAGGTAACCTGGTGATGGGTATTAAGGAGGGCACGTGTTGTGATGAGCACTGGGTGTTGTATGCAACTAATGAATCACTGAACACTATATCAAAAACTAATGATGTACTACTATATGTTGGCTAACTGAACATAATAATTAAAAAAAAAATACTAGGATAGGTCAATGAAACCAGGAGCTGGCTCTTTGAAAAAAATAAAATTGATAAACCTCTAGCCAACCGAAAAGAAAAAAGACCCAAATAAATAAGATCACAAATGAGGAGAAATAACAACAAACACCAGAGAAAGACAAACAAGATTATAAGACAATATCATGAAAAACTATATGCCAACAAACTGGACAACCTAGAAGAAATGGATAAATTCCTAGAAACCTATAAATTATCAAAATTGAAACAGGAAAAAATAGAAAACTTGAACAGACCAATAACCAGCAAAGAAATTGAGTCTGTAATCAAAAATCTCCCAACAAACAACAGTCCAGGCCCAGATGGCTTCACAGGCAAATTCTACCAAACACCTATTCTTCTCAAATCATTCCATAAAATAGAAAAGGAAAGAAAACTTCCAAATTAATTCTATGGGGCGAGCATTACCATGATACCAAAACCAGAGAAAGACTCCACTAACCTTATTGTCCTACATCTTAGCCAGGCTGCGGGGGTGACCGCTGTCCTCTGAGCTTCACCATGCCGCCCAAGGACAACAAGAAGAAAGATGCTGGAAAGTCAGCCAAAAACGATAAAGACCCAGTGAACAAATCCAGGAGTAAGGCCAGAAAGAAGGGTCCAAAGGCAAAGTTTGGGACAAGCTCAGTAACCTGGTCTTGTTTGACAAAGTGACATATGACAAACTCTGTAAGGAAGTTCCCAACTATAAGCTTATGACTCCAGGTGTTGTCTCTGGGAGACTAAAGATTCGAGGTTCCCTGGCCAGGGCAGTCCTTCAGGAGCTCCTTAGTAAAGGACTCATTAAAAACTGGTTTCAAAGCACAGAGCTCAAGTAATTTACACCAGAAACACCAAGGGTGGAGATGCCCCTGCTGCTGGTAAAACGCATGAACAGATCCCATCAACTGTACATTTGGGAAAATAAAACTTTATTAAATCCAAAAAGAAAAAAAGACTCCACTAAAAAAGAGAACTAAAGGCCAATATCCCTGATGAACACAGATGCAAAAATTCTCAATAAAATACTAGCAAACAATACATTTAAAAAATCATTCACCACAATCAAGTGGGATTTATTCCTGGGTTGCAAGGGTGGTACAATATTTGCAGATCAATGTGATATACCATACTAATAAAGAAAGGATAAAAACCATATGATTTCAATAGGTGCAGAAAAAGCATCTGACAAAGTACAGTACATTCATGATAAAAAACCCTCAACAAAGTAGATTTAGAGGGACCATAGCTCAACATTATAAACACCATAAACAAAAAACTCACAGCTAATATCATCCTCAATGGGGAAAACTGAGAGCTTTTCTTCTACAGTCAAGAACAAGACAGGGATGTCCATTCTCACCAGTGTTATTTAAGATAGAACCAGAAGTCCTAAGCATAGCAATCAAACAAAAAGAAGTAAAAGGCATCCAAATCAGCAAGGAAGAAGTAATATTTTCACTATTCGCAGATGACATGATACTCTGTGTAAAAAAACAAAGACTCCAACAAAAAACTGCTAGAACTGATACACAAATTCAGTAAAGTCACAGGATACAAAATTAACATGCAGAAATCTGTTGCATTTCTAGACACCATAATGAAGCAGCAGAAAGAGAAAATAAGGAATCAATCCCATTTACAATTGCACCAAAAACAGTAAGATACCTAGGAATAAACCTAACCAAAGAGGTAAAAGATCTGTACTGTGAAAACTATAAAACACTGATGAAAGAAACTGAAGATGACACAAAGAAATGTAAAGACATTCCATGCTCATGGATTGGAAGAACAAATATTGTTAAAATGTCTATACTACCCAAGCACTACACATTTAAAGCAATTCCTATCAAATACCATTGGCATTTTTCACAAGAACTAGAACAAACAATTCTAAAATTTGTATGGAAACACAAAAGACCCCCAAATATCCAAAGAAACCTTGAAAAAGAAAAGCAAAGCTGGAAGCATCACAATTCCAGGCTTCAAGTTATATTATAAAGCTGTAGTGATCAAAACAGTATGGTACTGGCACAAAAATAAACACATAGATGATTGGAACAGAATTGAAAACCCAGAAATGACCCACAACTATATGGTCAATTAATCTTCGACAGAGCAGGAAAGAATATCCAATGGGAAAAAGACCATCTCTGCAACAAATGAAATTGGACCACTTTCTTACACTACACACAAAAATAAATTCAAAATGGATTAAAGACCTAAATGTGAGACCTGAGACCATAAAAATCCACGAGGGGAACACAGAGTGTAGCCTCTTTGACATCAGCCATAGAACTCCTTTCTAGATAGGTCTCCTGAGGCAAGGGGAACAAAAGCAAAAATAAACTATTGGGTCTTCATCAAAATAAAAAGCTTCTGCACAGTGGAGGAAACAATCAACAAAACTAAAAGGCAACCTACAGAATGAGAGAAGATGTTTTGCAAACGACATATCTGATAAAGGGTTAGTATCCAAAATCTATAAAGAGCTTATCAAACTCAACACCCAAAAAAACAATCCAACTAAAAACTGGGCAGAAGACATGAATAGACATTTTTGCAAAGAAGACAATACAGATGGCCAGCAGAAACATGAAAAGATGCTCAACATCACTCATCATCAGGGAAATACAAATCAACACTACAATGAGGTATCACCTGACACCTGTCAGAATGGCTAAACTCAACAACACAGAAAACAACAGATGTTGGCAAGGATGTGGAGAAAGGGGAACCCTCTTACACTGTTGGTAGGAATGCAAACTGGTGCAGCCACTCTAGAAAACTGTATGAAGGTTCCTCAAAAGTTAAAAATAGAACTACCCTATGATCCAGCAGTCACACTACTAGGTATTTACCCAAAGAATCCAAAAACACTAATTCAAAGGGGTACATGCACTCCAATGTTTATAGCAGCATTATCTACAATAGCCAAATTATGGAAGGAGCCCAAGTGTCCATTGACTGATGAATGAATAAAGATGTGGTGTGTATATAGATATGTGTGTGTGTGTGTGTGTGTATCCAATGGAGTATTACCCAGCCATAAAAAAAAGAATGAAATCTTACCAATGACAATGACATGGATGGAGCCAGAGAGTACAGTGCTAAGCAAAATAAGTCAGTCAAAGAAAGACAAATACCATATGATTTCACTCATATGTGGAATTTAAGAAACAAAATATATGAGCAAAAGGGGAAAGAGAGAGAGAGATGCAAACCAAGAAACAGACTCTTAATTACAGAGAACAAACTAATGGTTACTAGAGGGGAGGTGGGGAAGGGATGGGTTAAGTAGGTGATGGAGATTAAGGAGTGCCCTGGCTATGATGAGCACCAGGTGATGTATAGAAGGGTTGAATCACTCCATTGTACATCTAAAACTAATATTACACTGTATGTTAACTAACTGGAATTTAAATAAAAACTTTTAAAAAATAAGTAAAATCTCTAAATTTTCTTCACCGCCCAGCCCTGCTCCTATAACTGGCCTCCACATGCCAAAGTAAGAGAGCACCTAATCCTGCCCAGCATGATCCTCTGAGTTGTGAAAACGTTTGCTGTGAGGTCTTCTGGCCTCCCCCTCTCTCTGAGGATGCAGCAACTCACCTTCCCCACCTACATCCCAGGCAACCAAACAGCTAACATCCATGTTGCTGCCGATGGAAGGGATCACTTTTGCTCATTACTTGTGGGAAGTAGAGAAGGCTTACAACAAGCAGTGCCATCACATCTGAGGGCCAGGTGCCACTCACCAGAATCTGATCGGGCACGGCGTACTTGGCAATCTTGGTGGCCACTGCTGATCTGAGCTCCTTCACCACAGCATCTGTGTCACTTGTGTTGTCCTTCAACACGATGAAGGCAAATGCAGCTGAAAGGAGTCAAAGGTTTGGGGTGTGTTCAACCACGAATCATCTCCAAGGCAGAGCATTGTACACAGTTATCATCTATCTTAAGGATCTTTAAATCATACATTGGTGACCTGTAGCAGCTGCTTCCTTTAGTTGCATTCCTAAAGATGCATTCCCATTTCATCCAAAGTGGGAAGTGATTTTTTTTTTCTCAAAGTGGAAGCGATTCTAACAGCTCCCATGAACATCCTAGCGAAGCCGACATGTAGATGAGAGCTCCCTTTGGCTCTTGTGTTGACTGGATGGTGATGTCACCTTGGAGGCATGACTTAACCTCTCCTACCATCCTTGTACTTGTGAAGTAGCCCATAATGTGGGCTCAAAGGAGACGTACTGTCCACCCTTGTGATGTGGTGATGGGAACATAACAGGTGACACTAATCTTGTAGGTACGTGTCCAACACAGTGGGCACTAGCCACAGTAGCTATTTAAATGTAAATGAAATTAAGGTTAACATGTAGTTCCTGGGTGGCATGAGCCCCCTGTAGCTTGTGGCTACTGTCCTGGACAGCACAGATGAAGAGGAAGCTCCGGCTTGGCGGGAAGCCCTGTTGGGCAGGGCTGGCCAACCAATATTTTAGCATAAACACTAAGTTTTGTTTGTCAATATCCTACCATGTTCCAGAAAGGATTAACAGTGGTTCCCACAGGTTTCTACATTTCTTTTCTTTTCTTTTCTTTTTTTAAAGATTTTATTTATTTATTTGAGAGAGAGAGAATGAGAGACAGAGAGCATGAGAGGGAGGAGGGTCAGAGGGTGAAGCAGACTCCCTGCTGAGCAGGGAGCCCGATGCGGGACTCGATCCCGGGGCTCCAGGATCATGACCTGAGCCGAAGGCAGTCGCTTAACCAACTGAGCCACCCAGGCGCCCTCTACATTTCTTTTCAATCCACCTGGGATAATCTTGCATGTGTGGGACACAGATCCAATTCCATTGTTTCTCCACATGAGCCATCCCAGCAGCCCTGCAGACAGTCTAGCTTCCCTCATGGACCTGCAGTGTCCCCTCGCATACATGAAGTTCCTATATATGTTCAGCCTGTGTATACCTGCACCAATCCCACCCCATCTTAATTAATTCTCTTCATGGCACATGCCGCCTAGCCTGCTATGTAGTTTTGTCATTGCTTGTGTTTATTGCTTATTGTCTGTCTCTCCCCTCTACTCCCCGATCCTCCAGCACGTAAGCTCTGTGAAGCAAGGAGTTTTGTTCCTCGCCAAGTCTGGGTCCTAATCAGACCAGACCAGACCAGGGGCTCCCCTCAGTCAGACCACGTGCAAACCCAGGGAGTGGGAATACACAGGTACCCAACAGCTTTTGCTGTTGCTCATGTGTTACCATCACACAGATGCTCAACTATGTTAGAAATCAGAAAAACAGCTGTGCCTGGGTGGCTCAGTCGTTAGCCATCTGCCTTCGGCTCAGGTCATGATCCCCGAGTCCTGGGATCGAGCCCCACATTGGGCTCCCTGCTCCGCGGGAAGCCTGCTTCTCCCTCTCCCACTGCCCCGCTTGTGTTCCCTCTCTCGCTGTCTCTCTGTCAAAAAATAAATTAAAAATCCTTAAAAAAAAAAAAAATCAGAAAAATGTCTATCACCATACCCATGATATGTACATTCCCCCCAGCTGCCTGACAGGCACTGAAAGGCCTACTGATCCCAGAGTTACTTGGGCTGCAGCTTCTGCTAACGGGGACACAAGCTGACCCAAGGCCTCTGAATGTCACACGAGAGGACCTGACCCATCTCCGTCCCCTTCCTATCCCTGACTGCTCTCGTGCATTTTCCAGTCTCCTGCTAAGGAAGGGGCAGCAGCCTCATGGACACATGCTTCTCAAGGCAACTGAAAATGCTTTTTCAAGTGTCTAAATAGGACACCTCAGTGGCTCAGTTGGTTAAGCGTCTGCCTTCGGCTCAGGTCATGGTCCCAGGGTCCTGGGATCGAGCCCTGCATTGGCTCCCTGCTCTGCGGGAAGCCTGCTCCTCCCCCTGCTTGTGCTCTCTAGCTCTGTATCTCTGACAAATAAATAAATAAAATCTTTTTTAAAAAGTGTTTAAATAAATGTTAAATTTTACAATGGGTTGATTTAGATAAGGTGTTTGAGTAAATAATGGAACCGTGGCACACAAATGTGACAGGAAGGCAGATGACACTGGGGCACGCAGAGACAGAGGATGGCCCTGACAGCAAGAGGCCAAGTGCCCTTCCCAAGCTGCTTGGCCGGGCAGTGGAGGATGGCCTGCCCAGCAATGCAGCATAGAGTCAGCGAGTGTGCAGGTCACACCAGGCCAAGTGAGTATGGCCACCATGCACTGGGCACTACAATACTCAGGGGACCCTGTCCCTTCCCAGACCCACCCACTTAGAAACTGGCAGACTTTGGAACAATGGGTGTCTTCAAATAAAGACTATTCTGATTATCATTCAGCATCTGCAGTGAGAACCACAGGTCAAACGCCTCCAAAAAGAATGCCAGAGCTGCACAAGGGCCCGCGCCAGGGCCTGTCGGGCAGCCCCTGTGGCAGCTGCGTGGGGCACTGTGACCGAGCACGTGCAAGGAGACGCTGTGAGCAGGACAGGGCATTTCGTGGGCACCCTCCATAACCAAGCTGCCACACGCACAGGAACAGAGGAGGAAACTCCCAAGCTCAGCAGGGGCCAAACAGGTCCTGGCTGCTTGTGGATGTGTGTCCTTAAGGGATGGCAGAGCTAGGACATTTCAAAAATCTGACCCTTGTCTAACATACATGCTATTGAGTCTCCTCACCCAAAACCTCCACATAGGACAGAAGAAAGCAACAGCTTGACCCATATAAAACCCCTACCACCCACTCCCAGAGTCCATTCCTGTTACAAAGTGCCACAATGTGCATGAAACCAGGAATGAGGAGCACCTTTTATGCGCGCTCACCTTCTCCTTTGATGTCATGGGGATAGCCAATGACAGCGGTCTCTGGCACGGCGGGGTGGTTAGCCTGGGCAGAACACAAGACAAAACATGCAGATGAACCACCTGAGTCAGCACACAAGTAAATCCAAGGCCTTGTGGACGTACCCCAGCAAAGGAGGCCCAACTGTGCTCACCATCGCGTCCTCGATCTCTGCGGTCCCCAGCCTGTGACCGCTGATGTTGATGACGTCGTCCATCCGCCCTGTGATCTGGTAGTAGCCGCCCTCTGTCCGGTATGCCCCATCACCGGTGAAGTAGTGGCCTGCACCACAGCGGGGGAATTCAGTACCAAAACCTCTGCACCAGGACCTGGCAGGGCTCCCATCCCTCCAGGAGGGACACAGCAAGACACACACCCTGACCTCACTCTACGGAAGAAATCCCTGAAGCCCCAGGCTGCTGACTTCCTGCCTACCTGCCCTCCTGCCAACCCCTCACAGAGACACTTCTCTAGATGGTGCCATCTGGCTGTGTGCTAGAGAAAGGGCAATGGCTCAGAAACAGCAGAATTCTGACCACGTCACGACTACAAACGTCTGGGGAGTAGATGGTATACAAAGAGCACGTCCAAGCATCCCCCAAAGTGAGGCTCATTCACAAGCTTGAAATGAAGATGATGGGTTCCAACAGGCACACTGTGTATATCATCTTCCAACCCAATGACATAAAGCAAACCAGGAAAAAAAAAGTAAGCCAGAAGAAAACTCACAGCCAGCCATCATGCCAGTTTTCCAGAGTGGTTTCTTCACTCTTCCTTCCTAGTAGCCTAAGGCATGCACACCAAGGGCCAGGTGCTTCAGTCTCTGCTTGCAGCCCCACTTAAACCCCAGGGACTCTTCCCATTCTGAGCCCAGGAGGGTCAGGAAAGTGAGGGGGAGAGGGTAGGACTCCAACTCCAAAGTCTCACCACACTCCACACAGTCATCATTACCTTAAAAACATTTTCTGAGCCTATGCTTCCCAGTGTGTACAAAAACGCATGACACAATCCACTTTAGACAGCTCACCTGGGTAAGGCTTGAAGTAGGCCTCCATGAATCTCTGGTGGTCTCCGTAGATGGTCCTGGCCATGCCCGGCCAGGCCTGGGACAGGCACAGAGCCCCGGAGACGTTACTGCCCTCCACGACATTTCCCTATGGACCCAGAGACACGTGTGAGAGAATGCACAGATTCTGCTTTAGAAGCAAAGAACTAATGTTCTTCTGAGAAATGACAGAGGGGGGTGCCAGAGAAATACGTAAAAACAGTAATGTGAAAAATGACAAGCATGCCCCAAAAGGAACTGCCTTTCTCCTCTGCAAGGAACCAGCCTAAGAGGGCTTCCCGGAGGACCCTGCGCTTACTCCACGCACGGATTTCAACTGTGTGTCCTTGAGGAGACGCTGCAGTGAACGCTTATCCTTCTGCCACCTACTAGAGCCGGGCCCGTGTGATGTGAGACAGGGGCAGAGGAGGCCAGGAAGGTAGACAGGAGCGCCAGGAGCTCCGCAGGGCATGAGTGCAGGAAAGGGATGCCTCCACAAGGCCCTTACCTTCTCGTCCATGAGCACCGGGACAATGCCAAAAAAGGGCCGCATCGCCATGCCAGGGAGGACCTCTGCCCCTTCCTCTGAGGGCCGTGGCGCGATGCAGATGCCACCCGTTTCTGCAGGGAGAATAGGGAAGAAATGCAGGCTGGGCCCAGGGGCTATTGAGATGTTTATCTAGACATGCCATCAAAGAGTCCGTGATGGGGGCGCCTGGGTGGCTCAGTTGGTTAAGCGACTGCCTTCGGCTCAGGTCATGATCCTGGAGTCCCGGGATCGAGTCCCGCATCGGGCTCTCTGCTCGGCAGGGAGTCTGCTTCTCCCTCTGACCCTCCTCCCTCTCATGCTCTCTGTCTCTCATTCTCTCTCTCTCAAATAAATAAATAAAATCTTTAAAAAAAAAAAATTAAAAAAAAAAAAGAGTCCGTGATGGACACACAAGTGCTCTCCCAGGGTGGAAGATGGGTGTTTGTCCCTGCTTGGCCCCCAGTGACATGAAGATATCTTTCTGAGGCAAGACCAGACCTGGGTTCTGGTCCTCTCATCTGCAGAAACAAGATGTGGGCCCAAGACAGAGGGGTCAGTCCCAGGAGCTGGGGCACTTCACAGGGACAGGGGCTGCCTCCCCTCGTCCTTGGCTCTGTGGGACAGGACAGAGCCCACCCACTTGCATAGGAAAACAGAGGAAATGAATTGCTTCTGGGCCAGTACCCCTCCCCCCCACACACAAACCCCAAACAATGAAAAGCAATGCCCACAATTCTGTTCTCAAGTATTTCTTTGGCACTTCTCTCTCTCAGCCTGCATGGAAATGCCTCAGGAGACTCAGCTGTAGAGAGTCTCCATCCTGAGGCTTCCCAAATGGAGAACAGAGCTATTTGCAATGCCTCACTTTCTGGCTTCTTGAAGAATGAGACCCCAGCTGGCTACATTCATTACATCAGTGGTGGTCTCTTGCCCTAACATCCTAATAAGTCAGATACCCCAGAGGAGAAAGGGCAAAGCAAAACAAAATGGCACAGAAAAAAAAAAATGCCCTTCCCACTGAAATCTAAATTTAGACTCTGGTCCCCTGCAGTGGGGCCCATCTGCATCAGTTGTACTTATGTTGGGCACGTGGCCCCTACAGGGAAAATGAACATTTAGCTAAGCACCTACTACCTGTCAGGCCTTGGACAACATACAGCAGTTGCATCACCTCTCTCCATCCTCGTTGGGGCCTGTAGTGGAGTACCTCCACTTCACAAATAAGAACCCCAAGGCTCAGAGAAGTCATACACATCCCGAGACTTCCAGCTGCAAGCCGGCAGCCCGGCTCAGCCTCTCACTCCAGACGCCGGGTTTTCCAGCCACCACGCGTGCCGAGGGGCTGAGGCCTCAGTGCTGTTGGATGGCAATCACAGAGCCTCACTCACACTTGAGCCTCCAAGACTCAGGCTTGGCTACAGGTTCCCATGTGCTGTCGTGCACCGCGAGCGAGCCTGGTGCCAGGTTCCAAAGGCGTGCCTGGACCCCTTCTCCTCAGGGACTCTCACCTGTCTGCCACCACGTGTCCACCAGCGTGCATCTGCTGTCCCCCACCACCTTGTGGAGCCACTCCCAAGCCTCGAAGTTGATCGGTTCTCCCACTGAAACCACACGCAAAAGGAAAAACAATATAATAGACCTCAAGAAACCTGAAACCAAAAAGGATAGGTTTCTACAGGGAAAACAGCTCTGTAATTTTCCTAAAGGACATAAGAGGAAACTTGAAAAAAACAGTGAGATTCATCACATTTATGGCTGCCAAAAAATACAAATTACACCAAGGCATTTTCACCATCAGGTCAAGAATTAAAAAGTCGGCAAGAATGTGGGAGAGAAAACCTTAAATAGGCTTAACCAACTGAGCCTACCAGGTACCCATTTAAAAAAAAATTTTTTTTTACTTTTTTTTTTCCAATTTTGCTCAGTAGCTTTCTATTTTTTTATTATGTTCAATTAGCCAACATATAATACATCATTAGTTTTTGATGTAATGTTCAACGATTCATTAGTTGCGTATAACACCCATACGTATAATTCCATGTATATGAACTGTCCAGAATAAGCAAATCGATACAGACAGAAAGCAGATTCGCGGCTGCCTTAGAGCTGAAATAGGGGTAGAGGGAAGTTGGAGGAGATGGGGAGTGACTGCTAATGGGTTCGGGGTTTCTTTTAGGAGTGCTGTAAATACTAAAAATGAGTAAGGGACAGGCAGGGACAGGTAGGGAGAGATAGGTACGGGGTTACATGATCAGGCTCACCAAAAATCCCAGAAATGCTGAGGCATAAGGAAACCAGAAATAAGGGAACAGAACCAGACCATCTCGTTTGTCTTAAACATCAGAGATGAGATATTCAAAGGAGAGGTAATCATGGTGCTATCAGCAGTGATGTCAAGATTTCAGTTCCCTGGTCAGTTTTCTATAAAACACCGACCCTAAAAGACCTCAGTGGCAACCAATTCGGGAGACCTCTCACTCTAGAGAGCTTTTTTCTTTCCTTCCTGTTCTCACCTTCACTTAATAAACTTTCAACTTCACTTTAAAAAAAAAATTAAAAATTAAAGAATGTGGGAGAAACAACACACTACAGGAGTGTAATTTGATATGCAACTGGGAGCAATGGATGTGTCTCTTAATATTTAGTGTGCATACACCTGATAGGACTACTCCGGAAACCGTCTGTGGTGGGATCTACTAAAGCTAAACCTGTTTCTCTTATTATCAAGAACATCACTCCTGGCGTATAACCTACAGATAAGAATGCAGAGGTGCTCACATACGAGGATGACCACAGCAGTTAAAAACCAAAACTGCCATCAAGAGTGGGATGGAGAAATAAACTGTGGTACATCGACGTGATACACAGCATGAGAGCAAAAGCAAACCACCGCCACACTCGGCAGGGCTGGCCCTGCAGGTGCAAGTTCAACAAACGCATCAATCCATGCTGAGAGCAGTCGAACGGTGGCTGGGGCTGGGGATTACTGACTCGGAGGGGTCGTAAGGGAACCTTCTGGGTCCTGGAAATTTCTATGGCTTGATCTGGGTGGTGGTTTTAGATACATGTACACAGTTGGTGGTTGAAAAACACGGGGGTTAGGGGTGCGGGCGTCCCATGCCGTCAAAAATCTGAGTATAGCTTCGACTCCTTAAAACTTTACTAACAGCCTGCTGTTGACCAGAAGCCTCACTGATAACATAAACAGTCAATGACCCCATATTTTGTATGTTGTATAAATTATATACTGTATTCTTACAATAAAGTAAGCTAAAGATAATATATTGGGGCACCTGAGTGGCTCAACCGTTCAGCTTCTGCCTTTGGCTAGAGTCATGATCCCAGGGTCCTGGGATCGAGCCCCACATCGGTCTCTCTGCTCAGCGGGAAGCCTGCTTCTCCCTCTCCCACTCCCCCTGCTTGTGTTCCCATTCTTGCTGTCTCTCTCTCTGTCAAATAAATAAAATCTTTTTAAAAAAAAGATAAGAGGGCACCTGGGTGGCTCAGTTGGTTGAGCGACTGCCTTCGGCTCAGGTCATGATCCTGGAGCCCCTGGATCGAGTCCCGCACCGGGCTCCCTACTCAGCAGGGAGTCTGCTTCTCCCTCTGACCCTACCCCCTCTTGGGCTCTCTCACTCTCTCTCTCTCATTCTCTCTGTCTCAAATAAACAAAATCTTAAAAAAAAAAAGACCACAAATTTATAAAAAGAAAGATAAGAAAATATTAAGAAAATCATAAAGAAAATACATTTACAGTCCTGTACTGCATTTATTGAAAAAAATCCATGTATAAGTAGGGCCCACGCAGTTCAAACCCATGTTGTTCAAAGGCCAACCGTATGTATATGTAACGACTGCTACGTACATGCATATATATGTACACACACACACAGACACACACAAATGTGCTTGTGCCCTATGACCCTACAGCCCAACTTCTCAGTGTCTACCTACCATGACTTCAATTTTGTGCCCCCCCCCCCAAGATTTCATATGTTGAAATCTTAACCCCCAAAGATGATAGTATTGGGAGGTAAGGCCTTTGGGAGGTCATGAAGCCCTGAGGAATGGGATTAGTGCTCTTATTAAACAGACCCCACAGAGCTCCCTCCTCCCTTCAACCATGTGAGGACCCAGGGAAAAGGCACCATCTATGAACCCAGGAAGACGGCCCTCACCAGAAGACAATCGTGCTAGCACCTTGAACTTGGGACTTCCCAGCCCCCACAACTGTGAGAAATAAATTCGTGTTGTTTATAAGCCACCCAGTCAGTGGTGCAGCCCCAATGGCTAAGCTACTACCCTAATGAACCAGCCATACAAGACTAGCACTCAGCCAGAATTGGCCAGCTTAGCCATACTGCTGCTGAAACAGTGAAATACCCTCATGCTGGTTGCCTCTTGCTCAGGACCACCCACGATGCAGCAACAAACCAAGGCCTGACCTGGCCAGGGGCTCCCATGCTGGTCACGTGGGTGCTGGCTGTTGTGTGCACTGACCCTGCGCTCACCCACACCCACGAGGAGGTAAGCTACCATGGGATACACTGAGAAACTGCCCACAGCCCGGATCTCCAACCACAGGGGCAAGACTACCGGACCACACCCACAGCAACCCCCACTCGAGGGTAAATCAACTTCTCAAACACAGAGCAGAGCCGTATGGAAACCTGCATGCTGCTGAGTTAAAATACACACTAGGCGGATAGCACAGTGTGATCATGGTCACATTAAAGCAGACATCTTGGAATCACGCTGCGTCTCTCACAGGAACCATGCAGACGGCCTCAGAAGGGACACAAGCAGCAGGGTCACCTGGAGGAGTGCTCACGGAGGACGTCAGCTTGCATGACCATGTTGTGTTTTTTTTCCCCAACAGGAGGAGAGCTAGGTGTCACTTGCGAAATTAAAAGTTAAAAAAAACTGTAATGGAAATCTTGGGGTTAAAGTCCTGAGGAAGCTGGATTCTGCTGACTGGCAGGATTAAATCAAGTCAATGCACCCCCAGCCTGGTGTGCTACGAGGGCTAATCCAGCCGTCTGGAAGCAGCCCGAGCGGCCGGGACCACAGTCGGGGACAGCACCACCTGGGCCCTGGCCGAGCACGCAGCTTACCGGTCCATGCTTCCCCCATGTGAGGAGATGCCTGGTGCTGTTTACCTGCCTGCTGGCACTGCTTATTGACAACCAGGTCCCAGGGAAACCCCTGTAGGACTCTGCTGTCGGTGCTGGTTACATGGCAGGAATGTGCCCACAAGACCAGTAAAATACACAGAGCCCGGAGAAGGCTCCGTGTGTGCTCCCTGGTGCAGAGCCTGGTCCAGGAGAGGAAGTGGGTCTGGTCACTTATGGAGTGAGGACCCCAGAAGCCTGTCTGGCCGAGGGGATGCCTGGCTAAGGCACCTCTGAGTTAGGACATGCTCCCCCACTCTAATGCAGTGGCTGGCACCTCCTTCTAAAGCACTCAGAGCATATGCCTTGTCACTGGGGTCCCTGTGAGTCTTCCTTAGCAGCTGAATCCCTTGAACGCATCTGGAAAATCAAACCTCCCATCACCACTAACCTAACTCCTGAGCCCACTTAGGTGGCCTGCAGATGGCACCTGGAGGATCTGAGCTTCTGTGGCCCTCCACTTGCCCTCGGTCCCCAAGCCCTGCCTGGCCCAGAGTGCAGGAGCGCCTCACGGCCCCTGGGCTGGAGGGCAGGTCTTCTCCAACCACGTGGCTCCCTTCAGGACATGCTGGCTTCACCCTCCACAGCTGAAACATGCCAAGAGAGGCATCTCAGACTTACCACCACCTAGAAAGGAGCCAAAACTCTTTCTGCTGACCCCATCTGGAAAATTCAAAGTACTTGGTCATCCAGACACCAAATAACCCCACGCATAAGGCAGGTCCTGAGCAGGGAGGAGCTGGGCACATAAGAACACGTCTCCCAGGCAAGGACACAGGTCGTCCTAGGCAGGAAGCAGCACTGCTGGGTAGCATCTGCCCTGGAGATGCTAGCATCCGAGTACTGAGCCCTCAGCACAGCATCTGGGCCTTCTGCTCCTGGGCCTACCACTCAGCTTCACAGTGAGCAGTCAACCCTCACTCACCCTCACTGAACACACCAGGGTGCTGAGGACACAGATGGCTGTGACTTTGGGGAGCCCACCACCCAGTGAAACAGTCACCATGAGAACAGATATCCAAGAATAGAATACAGAGCTGTCTGAGAGCAGAGAGCCTGAGATCCAGAGCTGCCAGGGAACTCTACGGGAGAAGGTGCACAGAGAAGGGCCTTAAAGAAGGATGGAATCCTCAGAGGTGGGGAGGGGCAGCAAGGCATCGCAGGCAAGGGGAACAGAGTGAACCAGGGCCTAGGACCCATAACAGTGCTGCACAAGTATGTCACTGATGAGTGACATGCACGTCTGAGCTCTCTTCCCCATGGTCTGAGCTCTCTTCCCCATGGGCACATTTGGCAGCAAGCCACATCCCTGGTGGTACCTGCCCCACATGCTTCCACTGTGAGAAACCACCAAGCAGATCCAAGTATTCACCCAAGGAGCACAGAGGGCTTCCCCGCCCTTGTTTTCCCCACTGACATGTGTAGGGGCAGAAATGAAATGAATCAGAAAAAGGAGACAGAAAGGGCATGGGTACCTTCCACCCGACCCGTATCACCTGAACTAACCCCACATCACCTTTCCAAAGTGCTTTCATATGACTTGGCAACATATATCAAAATCATAAGTGGAGATAATCTTTGATCTCGCAACCCTCTGCCTTGGAAATATCTACAGCAAGAACAGCACACAAGTACAGTGTGTTTATCACAGTCTTTGGGGCTCGTCGGCACCCAGCAGAGGGGGGCACCTTCGTGAACCACAGTCAACTCTCCCCGCACCGCAATCCCATGCAGCCACTAAAGAAGGGCTCAAACCACTTTACCAGGTTTTCATAATAAAGATGAAGCACAGAACTCAGGCACAGAAATATATGGAATGTTGTGCCCCAGAACATGATCAGCCGGGGCCTCCAGGAAGCTGCTTACGGGCAGGGACATCTGCTTCTTTTTCAGCCTGGCACTGTTTGAATTCACTACAGACACAGCTTTCAGGATTAAACCCATCCTGAAGCCTGCACTGGCTCTGCCCCATGGCGGGCCACTTACCTGACCCCAGGGTCCTCAGGGAAGAGCGGTCATACTTCTTCACCCAGGAGTCACCATATTTCAACAACAGCCGGACAGCCGTCGGGGCCCCATAGAACTGACTGATCTTTAACCTCTGCACCGTCTCCCAGTATCGACCTACAGAAGGGCCCAAGTTCGGTGTCAGCCTGAGCCCATCAGACATTATCTAACTTATTTAGAAATCAGTCAACAGTTACTGTGCACTGGATACATGCAAACACCTGTGTTCACAGAAATGGAATCCCAACACCCATCGATGGGATGGGAAGGGGGCAATCACCTCCCTGCACACCCCACATCCAGGGCTGGTGCATCTGGCAATAGCCTTCACCTGGCTCTGGACGGCTGCATTCACGTGGCGTATCCCAGAGGATACAGCAAGGATATCAAAGGGATATCACTGAATTTTAAAAATACCCCATGTCACACTAACATAGAACTTCTGTTCAGTCGCACTTAAATGATCTCTAAGGGGGTGACCGGTGCTTCCCCTGGGACAGTGCGGCTGCCAGTGAGGGAGCCCTTGGGAGCAGGGCAATTTTCCAGCACGCACCCACCTGGTTCCCCACAAACCCCCACAAACTGCCACGACGGCTCTACACACGGAGTGAGCGGAGCTTCGAGGGCCGTGCCTGAGATCACACCTAAGATGCCCTACACTTTCTTCCTAGAGTGCATCTAGCCCTTCAGGAGGCTGGAGAGGAGCAGGGGAGGTGACAAGAAGTTGCACACCCATCACTGTTAGCGCCGGAGGTTTGGCAAGAGCCTCCTGGCAGAGCCACCACCATTCGGCTGCATTACAACAAATACTTGGGGTTTTGTGCTGCCTTGGAGGAAGATGCCAAGGTGAGCAAGATGTGGGTCCTCAAAGCGATCTCCATTCATGGAGGTGGCTCCAGGCCACAGGCAATGCTCTCTGATAGAGAGCCCCAAAGGCACAGGCGCAGAGCTGGAGAAAGTTCCCTCCGTCTGGGGTAACAAGAGGTTGGCAGTTGGCCTGGGTGGTTGAGGAAGGGCTGGATCTGGTCAGGTGGCCAGAGAGGAGGGAGGGACAGTGCTGAGGGGATGGCCCAAGGCACCCAGTTTGCTAGGGGGAAAGGAACACTGGAGTGGGTTGTCCTGAGATGGCGTCCAGTGACAAATCTATTGCTTATCTGATCCTACTGCAGACACCGCCCCTGGCCCCAGCCCACCTGGCAGGCAAAGACTCGGCAGCTACGCCACAGGACCACAAGGACCACAGCCAGCCCAGAGCAAGGGCCTCTACTCCACCCTCCTGTGAACCTCTCCTCCTCCTCAAGCTCCCTCCTGGGGACCCTGTATGCGTCCCCAGTCCTCACCAGCATCGGGGTAAACTGGGGTGCTCTCAAAAAGGACGCTGGTTGCTCCATTGCACAGGGGTCCATACACCACATAGCTGTGTCCTGTGATCCAGCCGATGTCGGCCACACAGCCAAAGACGTCACCTGGCCGGTAGTCAAACACAAGCTGCAGAAACAGAAGAGGCCGTCAGGAGCCTGTCACCCCACGTTCCCACAGGTCACTAAGAGTTTCTGTAAATGCAAAACACAGCTGCTCCTAAGGCCACCAAGAGCAGGAAGAACAAGAGCATTGCCGGGGCTCTGTGCAGCTACGGCAGTGACAAGACAGAGTTACTGCTACACACAAGGTGCAGGCTCTCACAGGTGACAGTGCAAGAAGCCGGACCCCAGGCTTGTACCGCGTGCGCCCCAACCAGCTAAAGCTGGTCTGTGTGCTGGAGCTCACGCAAGGGCCTGCCCGCTAGGGGGCTTTCTGCTGGGGGTGTGTCAGGGCCCCCAGGAGCTGGAGACACCCCACGTCTGATGCAGGTGGGGGCCACATGCGCACCCAGAGGCCAAACCTCATCTAGTTGTATGTCTAAAATAAGGGCACCCTTCTGCATTAAGTCATACCACAATCTTTTTAGATCCCTTAAAAATTGCACAGAAATGAAAGCCAAAAAGACCAAGAAACGTCTCACACATCATCAGCTTCCGCAAGCCTCAGCAGAAAAACATAGGTCAGGACATGTGTCTCCTGCATTCTCACCACAGGGTCCAACCTGAGCCTGACCTGCCTCTGGATCCAAATGCCCCTTTGCAGGAAACACAGAGGACGGAGGGAAAAACTGCCAAGTGCCACAACGAAGTAGAAGGAAATGGAAGGGACAGAGGAGAACCAACAGGTTAAAACAGATTTAAAAGACATCTCAAAGAAACATCAGTGGGCAAGAGTAAGCTACGGGATCAGGGGATGCATGCTGGGTGGGACAAAGCTAGAAGAGGGGAAACACGGGACAGTGACACTATCAAAGTCAGGATACAGGGAGGGGCTGTGGTCAGACAGGCAGGAAGGACTTCTCTGACCCAAGTGGGGTTCGCCTTTTAATAATTCATCATTGGGTGCTTTTCTGGATCCTACTCTGTATTCTGTTTTTCAATAAGATTTTCTTTTAAATCTTTGGGTGAATGGCCCAGTTTCTTGCTGCCCCAGATGAACGCTGAGACTCTTCAGGAGTCTGCATATAGCACAGTGGTCTGGAGACAGCCAGGGCCCTGTGAAGCTGTGACCCAATGGAGAGGGAGGACTCTTTCAAGGAGGACTGCACTTTTGCTGCACTGGAGAATCAGGACGCTGACACCCGAGGTCCCACAGCATTCCGGGACTGAAAGGATTTTTAGTACAACTTTGGACCCAAACTGCCAACGCTTCAATGCGGCTGCAGATTTCTCTCCCTGAAGTTCTGGGAACGGGAGCAAGTGCGGGGGTCCAGCCATGCTCCAAAGGGCCCAGGAGGCAGCCAGCACCCTGAGCCCACTGCACACCTCCAAAATCTGCTCATACCCCAGTCATCCGTTCTGAGCCAACTGTCCTTTTCCCTGAAGAGCCCACGGTCCTAATGTCCTCTACATGGGTGCATGCTTTCATCTACAGAAGGCTGGAAGCTTCTATTCCTAATGCTTCAAAAAAAAAAAAAAATCTCTTATTGAAGAAAAATTCAAAAGATACCTATACCCTGATTTCTTTTGCTCATGTAGACTGGGTCCTGATAACACTCTGAAAACACAAAAAAGAATCTCTCACCACATTTACAGCTTCCCTAATGTTCGCTTTATTGTAAACTGGTGAAAACAATCTGAGCCACTCTGTGAAGTTCTTGGTATTTGGTCTTAGTAGTTATATTCTCCAAAGTATTTTTATTTACATGATGTGTCAATCTTTGCAACACCCCCACCGAGAGCTAAGGAAGAGTGGGGTTTTTCAGAGAACACTGAGGTCAAGAAAGGTTCTGTGGCATGCTCAAGGTCACCCAGCAAGCAGCAGACAACTGTTTTAATATGGATTTGGGCTCAGGTAATACCTTGTCTGCTCAGCCTGGTTCTGTACCACATCCATCTTGCTGGCTCACTTTCAACATTGTTAGTCCTGGGTGTGTGGCTGCCAGTGGGACCGGCACATTACCACTCAGAGACTGCATCCTGTGCAGCGTGCATGCCTGCTACCCACCTCCCAGCACCTGCTGCTCGCCACACTCGTGTCATGAGATTCGCCACCCGTGTGACCAAGCCGGCTCTGGACTTCGCGGGGACTGGGAGGTTCTCTCCAGCCCCTGGGGAGGAATGTGGTCAGCACAGAGGAAGGGGGCCAAGGCAGGAAAGACACCACCGCCCAGGACCAATGTCCAAGCCCTTCTTGGATGAGCCTGGGCTTGCTGGTCACCTGGCCAGCCACTTCCCTTTGCTGCCGGTACCAGCGAGAGCAGAGTTTCACCTGTTACAACAGTCAGGTCCATAAACACTATCTTGAAACCAAATCCTACCTGGGAAGTGTCAACCATTCCTCAAGTGACCAGGGATGCCAATTAAACCACAACCCCCCCCCCAACCCACCCACATTCAAATAAGTCCTGATTTTTAAGTGCATTTATTAAAATAAAAACATGCCATACCATCTGCTTCATAGGCCCTAAAGGATGGTCCACTGTAATACAGTTTCCATATACTGAACTTAGGTTTCCTTAGAAAAGTAAATCTTTGGGGCACATGGGTGGCTCAGTCGTTAAGCATCTGCCTTCAGCTCGGGTCATGATCCCAGGGTCCTGGGATCAAGCCCCACATCAGGCTCCCTGCTCTGCGAGAAGCCTGCTTCTCCCTCTCCCACTCCCCCTGCTTGTGTTCCCTCTCTTGCTGTGTCTCTCTCTGTCAAATAAATAAAATCTTTAAAAAAAAAAAGAATGAAAAGTAAATCTTTTTCTAATTTTACTTTTAAAATGTGGCCCCAGTGAGCAGAGCCCACAATACCTTCAGGGGCATTTGAAAATGTTTTACTTTCTTTCAACACCAAGGAAAAAAAAAAAGATCTATTAAGTAGAAGTAGACATTTTAATATGTAAGGCCTAAGCACCTGGGCCCCTGAGCATCAGAACGCAGCTGTGCCACGGAGCACGTAGGACCTGGGGAGAACCTGACTCCTCCAGAGCAAATAGATGGCATGGATGCAGGGGCAAAGGGGGCTAAAGGCCAGCAGTGAGCCTCAGATTAGAGACCCGGACTCTCCCGACGAACACAGAAACTTGGCCCCCACACCCACCCACTCACGGAGTCAGCACCCCGCCCCTGAACGCACTAGGAGAAACATCAGCCCCTCATGCATACGGGCACTAGGTTACAGCAGGAGTTCTAGCCCTACTCCGGCTCTGCGGGCCCCCTGCCCAGAGCCCAGCCACGGACGCATGGCACCTCACACCCTCAGCCGCCCCCACCGAGGCACATACCCTGTGTGTCAGGGCGGCATATAGCAGGTAGCCCGCCTGGGTGTGGACGAGTCCCTTGGGGGTCCCAGTGCTCCCCGAAGTGTACAGCAAGAAGAGCATGTCCTCACTGCCCATGCTCTCTGGGGCGCACACAGGGTCTTCCTTGGCCATTTCCTGTAAGGGGGAAGACATAAACAGCCCCATCCAGGGCAATTACCCTCTGCCTCCATTCACCCTTCCTGAGAACACCTCTCACCCAACGGCTACAGGACTTAGCAGACTGGGTCCAGTTCGCCTTCTCTACCCTACCCTAGTTCCACTCCAGATGCAGAGAGAACAAAAAAAAAAAAAAAATCATTTCTGTTACACTGTTTCAGTATATTTATGGTATTTGAGTTCCATCTTCCCAACCACGAAATAAGTCCATCAGATACCACAGGGGAACTGTGAGCACCTCCAGGGGACCCAGGTTGAGAACCACAGTCTGATAAGACTCAGTCCCAGTTAACCCAATAATCACCCCTCTTTCTCTAACTGTACAAAGTGAGGCAAACGTACCTGCTCGAGGGGGATGTCCCGATGCCCCATGTGGACCTTGTTGTCCGTCCTGTGAGCCACCAGGACATGCTGGATGGTCGGACAGTGCTTCACGGCTTCATCCACAATCTTCTTCAGCTCCACCACGCGCCCTCCCCGGAGTCCTTGGTTGAAGGTGATGACAACCTTGCACTTGGCTAATGGAGACAAACAGAGATTTCTGGTCAGTTTCCTTCCCACACTGACCCTCACGGCCCAGGCTGACAGCCACACAGTCCAGGCCTGAACATGTGATTGACAAAGTCTGTTCTTAGCAAAAGAGTCCACAAAATGTGGGGGCTCTGCCTGCTTTGCAATCTTTGTGCTCAGTGCAGAAGTGTCAGACCTTTTCTCAGCCCTGAAGGGGAGACTTCCACCAGTCCCTGCCACCTGCCCTGGGAGCTTTCCCAGGTGAGAGGCCGTCACACCGTCCTCAGCCACAGCCACCGTGGTGGCAAAGCAACACCAATATGCAGAGACCAAGAAAGCTGGGCAGCCGGAGATCAAGCCCCAACATGTCCTGTGTGGCCCCTGCCCTGTCCAGGCTCAAGAAGCTTCACTGCCCCCAAAACAAAGGACACACCCCCAGTGGGTGCCAGAAGCTACAGGCCCCCACCCTTGTCTTTAGCAGATGGCCCTCCAGGCTCCACACCTGCTCCTCAACAACCTGGCTAGGCTCAACCAAGCCCAGGGCAATGCTGGGAAGACCCAAGCTTCCACAGCAGACTGAGAGTGAGGCCCTGAGCAGGGAACTGGATACAGACACAAACTGGGCCTCAGAACCATAGGCAAAGGAATGAGCCCCCACATCGTGCCCCAACGTGGGATGACCCAGATGAATCAAGGCTGCAGTGGGCTATTCTCTTAACTGGCCCCTAAGGAAGAGCCCAGAACAAATACTCAGTTGTAGTACTGACCGGCAGGATCCCACACATCCTCAGACCTTTTATCACTCTACACCAAGGATTTCTTCCAAAGCCACAGGCAGAAGCACTAAGGGATTGCCCCAACCCTAGCAGCCCTCCACCAATGACTCAAGGGTTGGAGTATAAATACCCCAACTCCCTCACCACCCAGAGGCCAATCCCCATATGGGACTGAGTTCCAGGCATCCGCTGTGGAAGCTGGTCTAGTGGATTCCTCTTCCCAGCCCCATTCCCCAGCACCCTACAGCAGTTCCCAGGATCATCTCCCAAATGAACTGGCTACCCCTGAACTTTCATCTCAGGGTCTACTTCTGTGGGAGCCCTGACAGAGGCACCCATCTCCTTCAGCTTTGCAGTCTAAAAAGTGCCTTCCAGCAACACACTCATTCTTTCTTCATCCCAAGGGCCCTAGAGATGGCATGACCTTGAGAGCCATCTAAGAATTCTCAGCCCTTGGCTGGGTCACCCTAGGGTCAGAGAGGTACTCTAAAGGGCTTGAGGCACCCAGGGCAGTGTCATCCAACTCTGCACACCAGGGGACCCCAGCTGCCCACTCTTTGTTCCTCAGCCCTGGCCATCGGTCACCCTGGGGAAACGAAATCAGTTGAGTGGAGTCTGTCAGAAACCACCCTGGCCTATATCCCAGGTACTGGGATTGGTCCAGGTAAACTCCCTGTGGGGCAGGAAGGGAGATGATCCAGCAGGTAGAAAGAGCCTAGCTTCAAGGGGATGAGAGACAAAGAAAGCTCAGGACACCACCCCCGCCCCTGGGGGAAAGCAGTGGCCCCAGTCCATACCCGGTGTTCGAACTCCTTTATGTGGATTATAGCCGTCCACAACCTCCCATGGCACATGCCTTGCTCCTGGCTCTCATTTGTCCGAGTCTTCCCACCCAAGCAGTTCTCTAGGGCAAGAACCTGCATGCACATGCCCAGTCCCTAGGAGGTGCTTGGAGAGCATGTCTCACTCTGTGGCTCCCCCCATAGCTGGGTGGACGGGTACAGGGTATGTGCACAACATTGGGGCACAGGCCAGATCAGCATGACACTTTACTGGGAAGCTTTGATTTTACCTCCCTGGTTCTTGAGCAGGTATTAGCATCTGTCTTCATTTTTTATTGTTCCCATAGCCAACTACCACAAACGTAGTGGTTCAGAAAACCCATATTTTAGCTCACAGTTCTCTAGTCCAGGTGAGCATGGTAGGGTTCTTTTCTTGAAGTCTCATGCCCAAAATCAAGGTAGGAGGGAGCAGAGCTCTTATCTGGAGGATCTGGAGGAGAGTCTGCTTCTGGGCTATTCACGGTGTTGGCAGAACTCAGCTCCATATAACTTCAGGACTGAGGACCCCATTTCCCCATTTCCCTTGCTGTCAGCCAAGGGTCGTTCTCAGCCTTTCGAGCCACCTACAACATCCCCTGGCTTGTGACCTCCTTTATCATCAAAGCCAGCCAACACAGATCAAGTCCTTCTCATGCTCTGACCTCCCATTCTGCACATGTCCTCTGCCTCCAGCCAGAGAAAGTTCTCTGCTTTCCAGGGCTTATGTGATTACATTGGGCCCACCTGGATAATCTCCCCATTGTAATGCTCATCCCATTTGCCAAGCCCTTTTGATGTGTAAAGTAACATATTACCAGGTTTTGGGGATTAGGGTGTGGACATCTGTGGGGGCCATTATTTGCCCCCCACCCACAGTCTCTCAGAATCATTCTCCTGCCCTCCACCCTCCGCACCATACTACCCTCTCCCTCCACTCCTCACACAGCCTAAAGCAAGAGGGAAGGTAAAAGGAAGAGCAGTGGTCAGAGCCTGGAGGCCAGGCCAGGGGACAGAAATTCTAGAATAGAATATATTGACTGAGGTGGCCGCCTAGCTCATGATGAGACCCTGGTGGCCATGCTCACAATCCCACCCTCTCCCTCCCAGTGATGGATTAAAGAGAGTTGCAAATTCTTTCACCTGGTCTCATACTACTTCTTAAGGAGAAATAGGGTCTTGGTGTCCCCCCTCCACCTTGAATTCGGAATGGCCAGACTGGCTGGACGAATGGAGTACGGTAAAAATGATGCTATGTGTATTCTTGACCTGGCCTTTAGGGCAAACTGGCACTTTCTACTTCCATCTTCTTGGAACCATGAGCCACCATGTAACAAGTCTGACTGCCTGAGGTTGCCCGAGCTGGTTATGCAAACAGGCCACATGAAAGAGATGCTTCACAGCCCCCAACCATGCAAGCCAACCCAGCTTGTATCCCAGATATCATGGAGTAGATAAGCCCATGATAGCCCACTAAGATAACCCACTAAGCCCATCTGATCCCTGCCCCCACAGAATCATGAAATATAATAATAAAATTTATTGTTTTAAGCACTAAGTTCCTGAGCAGTTTGTTATAAAGCAATAAATAACCAAAACACCCCCCTCATTGACCAAAGAGGATGCAAACACCCATCCCAACAGAGTCTTGCCCGTGGAAACTGACACCTGAATAGCTGGACACGGAGGTTATAGGTGTTGGGTAAGAACCTCTTCATAGCAAAGTTTTAGAGAAAATTATAGCAGTTTCCTCTGCTGAGGGCCTCAGAGCTGACCTGGCCCCTGCCCTTCTGTAGCCTTGTTGTTTAGGATTCCTGAAGTTCTGGGACCTACTCCAGCACCCACCTACTAAATCTCCAGGGCTTTTGCTTATTTTAAAGAACGTTAACAGAAACAGAAACTTGGCAACCATGACCATATCATCAAGAGAGGAAAGGAGCAACCTAGTGTAATGTTTTTTTGGGTTTTTTTTAAGATTTTATTTATTTATTTGAGGGAGAGAGACAGAGATAGTGAGAGCTAGCAAGTGAGAGCAGGAGCAGGGAGGAGAGGGAGAAGCACGCCCCCCCGCTGAGCAGGGAGCCTGACGCAGGGCTTGATCCCAGGACCCTGAGATCATGACCTGAGCCGAAGGCAGACACTTAGCCGACTGAGCCACCCAGGCACCCCAGCCGAGTATAATGTTAAAAACATGAACTCTGGTGGCAGAATGTCTGGGTTCAAATCCTGGCTCTGTCACTAACCAGCAGTGTGACCTTAGGCAAGTCATTTAACCTCTCTGTGCCTCAGTTTCCTCATCTTTCCTCATTTTCAAAACAGTAGCCTCCCAACAAAGAAAAGCCCAGGACAAGATGGTATCACTGGTGAATTCTACCAAACATTCAAAGACAAATTAATATCAATCTTCCTCAAACTTTGCCCAAATACTATAGAGGAGGAAACACTTTCTAACTAATTATATGTGGCCAGCATTACCCTGATACCAAAGCCAGACAAACACATCACAGGAAAAATAACAAAACTGCAGACCAATACCCTTTATGAATACTGATGCAAAAATCCTCAACAAAATGCTAACAAACTATATCCAGCAGCATATTAACAGGATTACAAATCATGACCAAGTGGGATTTATTCCTGGAATGCAGGAGTGGTTTGACACATGAAAATCAAAGACAGATATACAGATCATTGGAACAGAATACAGAACTCAGAAATAAGCCCTCACATAGATGGCAAATTAGTTTCGACAAAGTGCCAAGGCCCTTCAATGAGGGGGAAAAAAAAGTCTCTTCAACAAATGGTGCTGGTAGCACTGGATAACCCCAGCAAAAGAATGAAGTTGAACCTCACACCATATACAAAAATTAACTCAAAATGGATCAAAGACCTAAACGTAAAAGCAAAGACTATAAAACTCTTAGAAGAAAACAAAGAGGCAAATCTTCATGACACTGGAGTTGGCAATGGATTCTTAAATACTACACCAAAACCACAAGCAACAGAAGACAAAATGGATGACCCAGACTTCATCACGATTAAAAACTTTTGTGCATCAAAGGACACTATTGAGAGAGTGAAAAGACACTCCACAGAATGGGAGAAAATAATTGCAAATGATAAATCTAATAAAGGTCCAGCCTCCAGAACATAGAGATAACTCTTACAACTCCACCAACAAAAAGACCAACAACCAATTAAAAAATGGACAAAGGGCTTATACAGACATTTCTCCAAAGAAGACACACACACAGAGAAGCACACAAAAAGATGCTCAATGATGTTAGTCATTAGAAGGGCAAATCAAACCCACAATGAAATACCACTTCATACCCACTAGGATGGCTATCATTTTTTTTAAGTGAAATAACAAGTATTGATGAGGATTGAGAGAAACTGGGACCCTCAAACATTGCTGGCGGGAATGTAAAACAGAGCGGCAACTTTGGAAAACAGCCTGCAGTTCCTCACTAAGTTCAATATAGATTTACCACGTGTGCCGGCAATGCCATGCCGAGGTATATGCGCGAGAAATTGAAAGCAGGTGTTCTCGTGAACATTCAGAGCAACGCTATTCAAAACAGCCAAGAAGCGTTAACAAGTCAAATGTCCATCAACAGACAAAACATGGTATACCCGCACAGTAAAATTTTTATTTATAGAAAATGAAATGAAGCAATGATACATGCTACAACATGGGTGAACCTTGAAAACACTGTGAAGTGGTCAAAGAAGTCATGTACAAAAGGCCACATATCTTATGGATTCATTTTTATGAAATATCCAGAAGAGGCAAATCATTGACACAGAAAGCAGATTAGTGGTTGCCAGACGCTGGGTGGAGCGGGCAATAGGGAGCGCCTGCTGAATGGGTATGAGATGTCCATTTGGGTGATGACAAAGGTCTGGAATAGACAGTGATGATGGTTGCACAACATTGTGAATGTGCTTAATGCCACTGAACTGTACACTTTAAGATGGTCATAATAGTAATAAAAAATGGGGGAAGGGAGAAATAGTGAGAGTATTATCACCTATCATATTTATGAAGACTAGCTTATTAAATTAAAGGAGACGACTTTTGCAAAATGCTTAGAACAGTGCCTGGCACATAGTAGGTGCTACATGGTTTAGAGAGAGAAGGACAAATGCTCATTCAGTCATGTCCTTGTCCCTGGTGGTATCTGTCATTTGTCTCTGTGATTTTTATTAATGTCTGTCTCCATTCCAAGTCCCTGATGGCCAGGCCCCAAGGAACAAAGGCCAGGGGCCTCCAGGTTTCTCCCTCCCTCCCATACGCTCACCATCATTGATCCTCCCAGCCAAGGACTCCGCACTGAAGCCAGCAAAGACAACGGTGTGGACGGCTCCAATCCTGGCGCAGGCCAGCATTGCAGCCACAGCCAGTGGGGAAACAGGCATGTAGATGGCCACCCGGTCCCCTCGTCGGATCCCATGTCTCTTCAGCGTGTTGGCCAGGCGGCACGTGGTCTCCAGCAGTTCCCTAAAGTACAAGGAAGAGAAGGCCATCAGAGATGGGGGAGGGCCAAAACACAGAGTTTTTGGGGTGGCATAATTCTGCAAACAGCAAGTACTGTATACCCAGCCAGGGACCAGAAGATAGTAGGTACTCAAGTGCTTGTTGCCCTGCAAATTCTTTTCCAGAAAATAATGTTTTCATAGTAGGCTGGTACTGACAGAGATTCATGGCCACGTAACTGTGGTAAAATGGCTGTCCTTGTGTCCATTTACAGCAGGGCTTCTCAGACAGCACAGGTGTCCAAAGCCTAAATCATCATATCCCTGAGACTTCTGGAAATGTCCGTCCTCAAAGGTGATCTCCTAAGACCTTATTGGGTAAAGTAAGGCCTCAGTTTTCTGAATCAACACAGCCCAGTGACACCAAGCAAGGCTCTAGCCCAGAGACCCCGGCTCATGCAACAGATTCCCAACTCTGTGTAGTCACAGTAAGTGGGAGGGAAGGCTGGCCGCAGGACGACCCCCCACCCTGCAGCCCCGAGACAGGGAGGGCAGGCACTGAGAGCACCCCGTTCTTCTGTGTGCAAGGCACTGAATGCGCGTGGCGCATTGAAGACCCAGGGCCAGCCAGACCCCCACCCCGTCCCACCTCTCCTGTCCACGTGACTCTCCTTCCACTCCAGGACTAACCACGAGGTTCCGCCTGCCGATCAGAATGCAGCATCTCCCTTGAGAATCGGACTGGTTTAAGGATTGGCACGTGACCCAATCCAGCCCAGTCAGAGTCAATGACCATCAACTCCGGAAGCTCCGGAGTACTCTGTGCAGGCGCCCACTTGTCTGGAGTGGAGCAGGAAGTAGAGAAAAGCAACCTGGGGAACTTGACGTTCCCTTCCGTGTTGTTCCAGCAGCTGGTCCAGCTGACCCTGGGCTATGCAAATAGCCAATCATTTTACCGTTTTTGCTGTGACTTGATTTTAATTTGTTATTTAATCACAGAACTAACAGGGAAAGACAGAATAAAGGGCAGCCAACCAACCAAACCACACCTGCGGTCTGCATCGCTCCAACAGGTCTGAGTGGGGCAGCGCCGACTTCTGCAGGCCCTGCCAGCCAGAGACCAGACCTCCTAGCTCTGCAAGAACCCCTTACAAGCGTGTGTGCCTACTTCTCCTCTGTTCAAAGGGTCGTCAAGGAAAGGGCTCTGAAGAAAGGACAAGCTCAGCAAGAGGCCGCCTAGAAACACCAGGGGAATGAAAATGAACACTCCCCATTTCAGGCAGAGACTTCAAGGGGGCCTTTGTTTCTTCCCAAAGCCATCCAGCAAGAAGACCTGATGAGAACCAGATCATAATTCCTTCACCTCGCGACCAGTGATTCATGCCCAGGCTGGCTCTGGCATGCCTCTTCTGCAAGATTTCATCTCCTCCTTAAAGCTTTCAGGAGGACAAAGATATCATTCAGTGGTGCCCCACCCGTACCTTGCCTAAGTTTATGATGAAAGAAAGAGCACTTCCCAACAGTACCCAACACCAAACTCCCCAGAATCCAGAACCTGTAAACATCCATACTAATCCAGGGAAGGAGGCTGGGACAGCCTGTGACTATTGAAGAGGCAGCTATGATCAGCGATGCAGGAGAGTAAACTCAAGTCCAGTGGAGGCACCATTTTTATAGCTAAGGATTTAAGCCCCTGGGCAGTGCTCAGGGATGTGCAGGCTTGAATGTGTGTTATACATCAATGGTGATGAAAATCTGTAGACCAAAGGCAGCAGTTAGAAGTCAAGAAACAAATGTGAACTGTCTAGACAGAGCAGCCTGGGTTAGTTTTCTATAGTAGCTGCATTAAACATGGCAGCTTACCTTTCTCAACTGCCATGTGATCATCTGAGAAACAGCAGGTGCCATGCACCTTGTGTACCTGTCACAAATGTTAGTGAGAAGGATCACCCATCCAGGACCCTGCCAAACATTCAGAAGGTATTATCTTTCCCATCAGATCTCTTTGTCATCATTTTCTAAATTTTTTTTAAAGATTTTATTTATTTATTTGAGAGAGAATGAGAGAGAGCACATGAGAGGGGGGAGGGTCAGAGGGAGAAGCAGACTCTCCACCGAGTGGGGAGCCCGATGCGGGACTCGATCCAGGGACTCCAGGATCATGACCTGAGCCGAAGGCAGTCGCTTAACCAACTGAGTCACCCAGGCACCCCATTTTCTAAAATTCTAAAAATCTAAATTCTAAAAATCATTTCTAAAATCGCATAATGGGTGAATTCCTAAGATGTTAAAAATTCCATCCAGACACTGTGGGGATGAGATGTGGGGAATCACAGCTCTGACTAGAGAGATGAAGGCACATGCATGAGAGTGTGAAGGGCATTTATCACCTCAGCTTGGTGCTACAGTCTCTGAGGGCAGCAGGTAGAACTTTCTGGACAGGTTGGCTGTGGTGAGAAGGAGCAAGGGAGCAGTGGCAGGAGTCACCCCCCTATTGCAGGACAGTTGAACTACGGCCCTGGAGGAGGGTCTGGAGACCAAGCTGAGGCAGCCCGTGGGTTCCCTGGAGGATCCAGAGGCATCAACATGGGCTGCATCTGGAGCTGCGTCCAGTGGGTCACAGATTCCTGCTGCTACATCCAGAGGAGCAGTTTCTGATAAAGAATTTGATCTGGGTAAATCTCCAAGCACATTCCTCTTCTTATCCACTCTACCAAGGCCATAAACCTCAAAATCAAAGGGCTCCTTGAAGGTCAGATGGTACAGTCTCCCTTGGGGTCCAGAAATCTTGTTGCCACATTCTTGCCCACAGTGGTCCAGCCTCTGCTTAAGTATCATACTGTGACTGGAAGTCACACCTCACAGGGCTCTCTCTTGCTTTGTCATTTTAGTAGAGAAACAGCCATCCTAAAATTGGACCAAGTTCTGCAGCTATACAAATTCCACACATCGGTCCTAGCTCAGCTCTTTAAAGCTGAATAAATGTCATTCAATGATAGCTCTTCAAATTTCTCAATACCCTCCCATACCCCAGGAAGCCTTTCTTCTCCCAGTTCTGTCGTCCAGCCATCCATGACCCCACTTACTCTCTATAGATATACCTCCAGGTTACCAAATGGACCCCCACGTTCTCATGGTTTCTGTCTAGAGCAGAATGTGGGTACCGAGACCCTTGACCTCAACTCTACATTTAATAATGTAAATTAAGAACATGTTGATTTCCTCCACACTTTTGCCATTGGAAAATACGGTCAGCAAACCTAGGTCTTCAAATCATTGAAAAATAAACATATTCGAGTGATCCTATCACTCCACATATTCAGAAACTGCTCAAAAGCATGTTCTTGGATATTTGTCACTTCTCAAAGACTCCCACAAACTGAAATGCTACTATTTCTGTATCAAAAAGATAATGCTGCCATCGGAGGCTGGTGCTTTGGGCTGTCACTGCAGGAAATACTGGCTTCCTTGTGCCGGACAGGCTCTTCCCAAGGGATGGCAGCATGCAGCTTTCTGAGAAAAGATCTCACTGAGGTGAGTTAGAGTTATGTTTTCAAGTGCAAAGAGAAAAGTAACATTTGTTATTCCAGTACTGAGCAAGATATCTAAGTTTGTCTGCAATGTAGACTCTTCAGGACCAAACCTTCAATATGAACATATACAAATAATGTGCACAAATACATAAATTTGGCATGGTGTCAGTGGTGCTTAATACCAGTAAAATGCTGCCTGGCCTTGGGGGAAGGGAGAAGACTTTCTATAGCCAACTATTAGGCATCAGCAGGGAATAATGTTTATCCAATGCTAAAGACATAATCTGACCTCAAGTATTTGTAACCAACATGACACTTGCCAATGTCTCAGCCAGTAAAAAGGCCCCTGGCCCAGCTCAGTCCAAAATAGGACACAGCTGGAAATAGAGTTCAGAAGAAAGACAAGAATAAATACACTGGTATTTATTTATTTATCTATATTCTAATTAAAGCTATTTTTTCATGGTTATTGTTTGAAAGTATTTTTACCTTCTAGCCATTTCCCAGTGACAGCCCAGGGAAGTAAGATAAGCCGTGTGTGTGTGTGTGTGTGTGTGTGTGTTGTATTTAAGAAATAAACAAATTGGGAATGCATGATTCGTTCACTTCCTACAATTATTCTGGCTCTTAGTGTTCATTAAATAAATACTTACCACCTTCATTGTCCATCTACCCCACTAAGTACAAGCTCTACTTGGGCAGGGATTTGGGGGTTATTGCCTTCTTCCTAGGGCCTACAACTGAGCCTAGTTCATAGAAGGCTTGATAAATATTTGTTGAATGAATGGGAACAGCAGATAAGTGAGAAATGACAAGAACTCTGGCAGGCGCAGGACTCCTCAGGCCTGTGCTCTCACCATGAGCGCCTGTCCACTCTGCAGATGCCTTCCATCTCCCTGCACAGAGAGAGGGCAAGGCTGGCCGTCACATCAGCATCACACAGGCAGGAAAATGTCCTACCCCTTTGGCAGCAAATGAGAGGGACCACTCCCACTGATAAAGCACCCACAGCTACCTTCCTCTTCAGTTTCTTCTGCCAATAAGGGAAATGAACCCAGGTGATCATGTCGGTATTGTGTACATAAGGCCTGTGACAGACACAAAGTCCTTCAGAGCCCCTGCTCTCCTGCAAGCCTAGGTGCTGCAGAACCTGAAACGGCACTCAGCTTGCTTCTCTGCAGTTCAGTATTTTCTTCAGCAAGCCACTTTTGGAAGATGAGGTGGTGAGAGAAGAAAAAGAAGCAGAACAAAGCAGGAGGGTCCCTTTCTCACACAGGGCTTACATGGAGGGCCAGGCAGGGCACGTCAACAGCTCATGAATTGTGTCTCAGAACCAGGCCTAGGGACAAACTCCTTCCCTCCAGACAGACTCCTCTGACCCTGACATTACTGTAGCCACTAAATCTGATTTAATGGTGATAAAATTTGCTCACTCTGCTACTCACAACCACTGGGAATAGAAGTCCAGGAAATTCAGCTGAATGGGTTCATAAATCAAGTGTGAAATTCCTTACACATCATTATTTGATTTCATGACCATGACCTTTAGCGAAGAGAAGCTGCAATGGAATATAAAGCAGTAGCCTCACTTAAAGGTGAACAATTCCCGAAGTTGATGTTTGCCAAGGAAGGCCCGCGACACGAGCTTTTCAAGAAACAACAGCTGAATTGTCACTGGTGACACGAAGTCAGCCCGTGAAACTGCAGTCACTACAGCTGCAGGTTTGCTACCTTCCTCACAGAAGGTACGTGGGTCTTCAGGGCGCCCGGCTGGCTCAGTTAAGCGTCTGACTCTTGATTCCGGCTCAGGTCGTGATCTCAGGGTGGTGAGATGGAGCCCCATATCAGGGTCTGCGTCCAGCGGGGAATATGCTTGAGGATTCTCTCTCTCCCTTTCCCTCTGGCTCCTCCCCCACCCCAAATAAATAAATAAATAAATAAATAAATAAATAAATAAATAAATAAAATGAAGGTAAGTGTATTTTCCTTGAGTCTATGCTATAGTTTATGGAAAGTACTGGACCTGGAAAGTTTATCTCAGGAGATAACCATTGGAAGCCAAACTACATCTGATCAGAGACAGGTTCCCACCCGTTTCCCACATACCTGGGGCCTTGACAGTCCCATCTGCAGCAGCCGAGTAACAGGGCCCACTACCAAGGCGTTTGTGAGACTGCTATAGTCTGAGTTCCCAAGTTCCTACATGGATATCCTACCCCCAAAGATGATGGTTTAGGAGCTGGGGCATTTGGGAGGTGATTAGGTCATGAGGGTGGCACCCTCAGGAATGGGGTCAGTGCTCTTATAGAAGAGATCTCACAGAGCCCCCTTGCCCTTCCCACCAGGTGAGGACAGAGCAAGAGGGCAGTGGCTATAACCTAGGAAGAGGGTCCTCAGCAGAATGTGACCATGCTGCTGCCTTGATCTTGGACTACTTGGACTGTGAGAAATAAGTTTCTGTTGTTCATAAGGTACCCAGGATATGACATTTTGTTACAGCAGCCCCAACAGACTAAGACAAGGACCATATATGAAGTCAAGGCATCCTATAAACAGTAGCTATAATTATGGTGGAAAAAGGAAATCAGCATCAATCAGTGGTTCTTCAAGTGCCTCTTCACAGGAGGAAGAATGAAAATGCCAGTTTGCTTTGGTGTAAGTCGCTGTCATTGGCTCAGGGTGAACGGGCCCCAAGTGTATTCCAATGCCTTGTGTGAAGCCTTCACCTGCACAGCCCACCTGCTGCATGCTCCCACAGCAGGTGCTGATGGGAAAGCCTCACCTTGAGGGGGTCAGAGGATCTGAGAAGGATGCATCATGCACAGCAGGCGTTGCCTCTGGCCTGCAGGTTGCAGGCACTTAGCCCATGGCCATTGGTTCCTAGAGGCTGGACATGCCATGCTCTGAGCACCCCACCTGTCTGTCACCCACCGTGTCTCCACCATATCCACCAGCCATCCCACCTTCTCCAGCCACACTTGCCACCCACTGTGAGTACACGGAACCTCCTCTCCATGACCAGCCATGACCACTTTCTGGTTCCTTCCCCAACCCCCTCATGTTGGCATCCTCCTGCCTACCCATCCCCCCATTCACATTTCCTTCCCATGGAACAACAGTAACAGCTATTCAGCAAATGTCCTGTGCCCAGGACTACTCTGACTGCACACACGCATTTACCCCTCACAAAAGCTTGTGGTATGAGCTGCCATCCCCCCTGCCCCACCTCCATTTCTCAGATAAGGAAGCTAAGGCAAACAGAACTTAACCGACTTCCCGAAAAGGTCAGGGCAGGATTCAAACCCCGGCCTGGCTCCGAGGGTCCTGCTCTTAAGCAGTTCCCCTCAAAGCCCTCAACATCAGGACAGCTGGTTTTCCATGGCAAAGCTTCCCAAATTTCATGATTTCTGCCACCCACCAACTCTGTTGTTATTTATGTAACATTTGGGGGAGGGTAGTTTCTTTTTTAATGCACATTCATTTTTTAAAAAAAATTTTTTTTTTAAGATTTTATTTATTTGTGAGAGAGAGAATGAGAGACAGAGAGCATGAGAGGGAGGAGGGTCAGAGGGAGAAGCAGACTCCCTGCTGAGCAGGGAGCCTGATGTGGGACTCGATCCCAGGACTCCAGGATCATGACCTGAGCCGAAGGCAGTCGCTTAACCAACTGAGCCACCCAGGCGCCCAATGCACATTCATTTTTAAGAATAAACTAAAAGCTCCAAACTTGAGGCTGACCTTGTTCAAAAGGAAAATTAGCAAGAGAAGTGTTCAAAGCTGGCCCACCATAGTTACATGGAGCCTTTCTTGTAATCAGGATGGAGGAGAACAGGAGAGAGGAGGGGGTGGGGGTGGCCTTTTCCTTCATGAGTCCATGTTTGACTGTACGTTCAGGACCACCTGCCCAAGGATACACCTCACTAGACATATCCGGGTCGAAGCACTCACCCTAAGTCTTTCTCTCCTACTCTGACAAAACCTTACATGCTGTCAAGCCTCTAGAAAAACCCCTGTGGAATGGAGGTAACGGTCAGACTTGAAAAAAGCTCTGTCCTCATTAATGCCTGATTTCCCCTCAGACCTCAGCATTTGGCCTCCAGAAAAGAAGTTCTTCCTTTCCAGACCCAGAGCCCAGCTCCTGACACTGAGGAAGCTGGTGGCCCCAGACAAGAGCGTGCTGGTGGACTCCGGTCCTGGACACCAGCCCAGAAAACAGCTGGTGCCCAGGCAGGACACCCACCCACTGGCGGGCCAGGCTTGTTTACTTCCCAGAGAAAGCCACAGAAGTGATGTCCTTTCCCTGGTGGAATCTGGAACAGGATGTAGATTTTAACTTTCTAAAAACATTCCCTTTTCCCTGGTTTAAAAAAAAAAAGCCACTAGATGTTTTTTAGGTCCCACCACAGGTTGACCTGTCCCAGTGTGGCCTGGTGAGTCTTCCCACAGTGCTCCACGCAAGTCCACCGGGCAGCAGGGGCAACAACAGTGCACAGGGCGGCCAGCTTCAGACCAGACACGAGTTGCTGGGTGTTGCTCTATTTCCAGGCTTCACTGTGAGTCCACAGAACGTTCCAAACTAGCATGCAGAGGAAAGTAAGCAAGGAGACACGGCCACCCCGGCGGGAACCCCGGGGGCTACAAGAATTTGGTACAACTGCCTTGGGCCCAAGTTGATTTCCTGGCCTCTGGTAGCAGCTTGGAGAAACGGTTAAAAAGAACAGGGGGCTCATGAAACGCACTACTGCCAAATGTTTAACAACCAATTTTCCCATGGGGAAAAAAGCCCTGATTTATAGCATTTGCCAATCATTGTGATGTATGAATATTCCCCCTGTGGAGGATTTCCAGCTACCAACATGACTCACTGACCAACTGAGCAAGGGACTGGAATGAGGAGCCCCTGTGACAGCAGAACCAAACTCATGAGCCCTCGCACCCCAAAAGCTGCCCGTGACCCCCCTTGAGGCTGTCCTTAAAGGTTACTTCAACTGTTTCCTTCATAAAAACAATGATTTTTATTTACTTAACTCATTTTACTTAATAATCATGCATTTAATAAACAAATAATTGCTAATAGAAATTTAAATTGTTCATTTGGAAGGAAGGAGAGGAGCAAAATGCACACCCTTTTCATTCCACTCAAGCTATCTCCTTTTCCAGGCCACAGGACCCCCCCTCCCCCGGGTTTAAGGTGCTGCGTTCTGTATGAGTTCAGAAATTGGGTTTCCTGTGGCTCTCCCCCCACCCCCAAGCACACACACTCCATGGCAGCCCTATCACCAGGGCCACTGCAGGTGGCTGTGCAGCTCAGCTCTACTCGAAGTCACCTGCCCCAGGACGCTGGAGTACACACCAGGCCTCGTACCCCTGCTGAGGGGTGCCCTTTCGCCGTTCCACAAAAGCACCCCCATTTGCACCAGCTGGTAACATGCCAAAGACCTCCTCATGTAGAACCTTAGACTGGAAAACTGTCCCACAATTTAGTCATAGGAGACTGCTCTTTTGGAAAACGGTCTGGCCTACAGTGAATCCACATCTAGACCAGCCTACGTTGGTGGACGGACTGAGTGAGTGACAGAATAATGATAAGAGCCTATTAGTTAGAGCAGAACTTGAACAGCTGTGGTGCACACAGGAGTGACTCTGAGGGTTTGGTCACCTGCACTAGGAGGAAGGACCACCAGGACCCACCTGAGCGGCCTGGGATCTGGGCAGTTAGAGGCCTGGTCTTCATACTGTTACAGTCAACCACCCAGGAATCAAGCAGAATCTGGGTCCACAAACCCACCCTGGATAGGCCTGCCTGCGGTCGCCATGCCATTCTCTCAGTCGGAATGCACCCCAGAATGCACCCGCCACCTCAGACACCTCACATCTGGGCTTCTGCATGCAACTCAGGTTGCACCAGGCAGCTGCACATGGGGAGCAGTTGCAAGGTGGGTTGTGCTTTGCTGCAGCTCAGGAGGAACCGGGGTTTTCCTGTAGAGATTCCACTTGCTGCAAAGATGTCGAGAGAAAGCTGAGCAGCTGAGCTGGCAAAACAGTGGTTTCCTGGCACAGTGTTGTGTTTTGAGAACTCAGCAGTGCCTGTGGTATCTCCATTCTGATTGTGCCAGGGTGGGTGCTGGGAGTCCGCGCAAAGGCTCTGTAAGCACTCTGTGTCAGCTCCCTTTCTGCTTAAAAGAGTGGCACTGCCTTCCCTTTTCTACAGCTGAATCCTGACAGATCCACTCCCTCTGACGGGGGCAGCAGCTCTATTACCCGAGATGTGTTTTCAAATAAAGTTCCCCAATCCCCTGAGGAGATCCTGACTCAGCAGGGCTGAGTTTATTTTTGGAAACCTCCCCAGGGGACTGAGGCACACCTTCAGATGCTACCAGAGTGACATATCACGGATGTGTGGAGACCACGCGAAATTCAAATTCCATGTCCTTGTTGCTTCATTAACTCAGTCAAGCAGAACCAGCAGGGAGAATGGGGATGTGTTGGTCCAAATGAGTCACCTTACCTGCCAAAGGCTCGAAAACCTCAGTCCAGGCTTTCGGAGGAAGTTTATCTGGATTTGTTGATGGGAAATTGTCAAGCCTCTCACCCAACCACACCTGCTGCTATTACCACATTCAGATGAGGTGCAAAACAGTCTTGGAGAGCGCCAGCACAAAGGATGAAGGATGAGGGAGTGCCAGGCCAGGCAGCCCCTCTTTGAGAAGTTGCCAGCACCCGCCTGTCACCCCTTCCTCTGGCACCCACGGCGTCCCCAACCCTGGCCTCGAAGGTGCTCCAAGGCCCAGAGCGCCCATTTAGCACTCTGCTTCCTGCTCCTCACTGTCCCACGGTCACAGCAGGACTCCACAGCCCTTGGCCCCATCTTCTGCAGCTGACCCTTGTCCCTCTTCAAGGCCACCTAGAGCCTGCTGGCACTGACGAGCCTCCTCCTCCCCAGCTGATATTAGCACTTAATGTGTGTCTGCTTAAGCAGGAAGTGGGGACAGACAACGAGCACACAGGGTCCCAGTCAGTAAAGGGCTATTGTCTGCACACAGCAGAGTTTACCCTCTGCACACAGCACCAGGAACCACCAGGAACCACCAGGCGTCTGGCCTGTCACCAAGTTAGTGCTGCCAAGCAGCAGGGGTCCCATTCACACTGTCACCTCCTCCCTCTCAGATTCCTCAGCGCATTGGCAAGAACCAGACAAAGCTGAACTCAAACCCCATTTCTGACCTTTCCAGCTGGGTAAGCTTGAGGACCCCAGAAGCTCGCTGGGCATCAGGTCCTGGGCTTTAAAACCAAGTATGACCATGAATGTGAGCTACGAGCAGCAGAGTCAGCTCCTGCCCAGTCAGCCAGGGACTGCCCCCAGACAGCAGGGTAGGTATGACTTCTGTAGGACAGAGGGCTGGGACACCCCATTCCCATCCTGGTATGCAGGATGGTCACCAGGAACCTTCCCAGGAGTTGTTGCTGGTGCCCTCTGTTCCAGGTAGGCAGGGGACAGAAGGGTCCAGCCTGGCCGGCATTGGAGGCTGGATGTGGGCTGAGCACAGGAAGGGGTCACCCAGGGCATACCCACATGCCACCCACCCCCTGGGCCCTCTTCCCAGCCCCGCCCCAGACTGGGTGCCCGGACGCCAGCACCGCGTGGGCCGCCCTGCTGAGGACTGTCACGTGTCGTGGCACGCGTGCCTGTCAGCCAGGAGGGCTGTGCATCCTCACCCTCCCCGGGGACCCAGCCTGCCGGGGGCGCACTCCCTTCTAGCTGTGCAAAGATTTTCAACTCGGCATCAGACAGCATGTCTAACCTCATAGTGACACTTTTCTTTGGTGTCCACCTGGCATAAGAGGAGGAAATGGGCACTTGCGGGGAGAGGGGGCAGGAACAAAGATGCGTCCCTCCCCCCCGCCCCCGAGCCCGGGCCTGGTGTGCACTTCTGGACAGGTGAGAAGGTTCAACCACAGCCGTCTGTGCCCACAGTGCTGCCCTGATGGGAACCAACATGGGGCAGGGCCACGTGACACCACAGCGCTACCCACAGTGAAGCTATGAGTCAGGCTTATCCCACTGTCTGGAGCCTCCAGAAGCAGAAAGGGAAAAAACAGGAACAACAACACCTAGTCCTAGAAGACTCCTCTCCAAGCTGTGGCAGGGAGCTTGTCCCCACTCCTCAGAAGCAGGCATTGAGCCCATCCCCGGCCCCACACTTCAGGCACCTGCTCCCTTCCCCACTCTCACCCCAGGGCCTGCACTGTGCCCTCACCAGGCTGTGCCCCTCCACCTCCCACAACCCAGCCATCCCCCAATAGCCCCTGCATGCAGAAGAGGGTCCACAAAAACGGGGATCCAGCTCCAAGGGAGGTGTTTGCTTCCGTGTGCTCCTAAAGTAAACCTCTGCCACTGTTTGCCCCCAGAAAATTCTCACAAGGGTCCCCATCCAGGAGGTTTCTCTGGCCATAGACACTCTCGGAGTGGATCATTCCTGCTGCAGTCCCGAGATTTGGCCATTCTAAAATACGAAATTCCAAGAGACTTAGCTGATCCAAAAGATCACACACACATTTACCACTCATGACAGTTCGTGGTATGAGCTACCATCCCACCCCACCCCCCACCTCCATTTCTCAGATAAGGAAGCTAAGGCAAACAGAACTTAACTGACTTCCCGAAAGGGTCAAGTCAGGATTCAAACCCCGGCCTGGCTCCGAGGGTCCTGCTCTTAAGCAGTTCCTGCAAAGCCCTCAACATCTGGAGCCAAAGTCTTAAGGAAAGGTAAGTGCACAATCCAAGTGACCCAGGGTTCCCAGCCAGTTCCTGGCAGTCGGCATGCAGATTCCCAACCATGTGTTGCAATCAGAGTTACTCAGAGGTCAGCAGGGGAAAGAGTGTGCCCAGGGCACCTCCCTCCTCTTAGTCAGGGAAGTCAGGACACTGCACATGAGCCCAGGGCCTCTGGCCTCTCCTCCCCCAACCCAGGGGAGCCCACGGAGCAAACTGACTTTGCCCTGCGTGAGAGATGGCTCTTGCCATGGGAAAGCTCACCGATCATGGGGCTGTTTTACTCCAAAGCACCCCGCCCATCAACTTCATTAGGCCCGTTAAGGATCCTTCCTTTCAGTTGCCCTGTTTATTTTAATAAAGGAGTTTGCTCATTAAAGTAATTAATTTGGGGCCGAGGAGAAGAGCAAGGAACAAGGGTCAGACCCACAAGAAGGGGGAGGGGCTGCTTTTTAGCTGACTAGAGATTGCTCTCCGGAGGTGAAGTCCCTGCTCTGAAAACACCACCCCACCAGCTCCCGGCCCTGGCAGCCACATGCCCTTCCCTCATCAGATCCCAAAGCCTCGTCTTCCCAGACCCTGTTCTGGGCTTTCATCCCCCAGGTGCTGCTCCACACCTGGCCATCCGGCAGAGGAGAGGCATGTTTCCATTTTGCAGATGAGGAAACAGAAAGGCGGAATGACTTGCTCAGGGTCACGCACAGCCAGAAGCCAGAGCAGACATGGAGCACAGCCCTCCACTTCCCCCCTCCCTGGCCCCTCTCCCCTCTCCCTACAGCGCACCCACCTGCCATTGCTTCTCTGTCTTCCTCATCACACACCCCCCACCGTGCCTCTCAAAAGCCAACCCTCCTCAGAACTGCCCCAGAGCCTTCTCCAACTGGGTGTCCATGTTGAGACTCCCCAGTTCCTACTGCTGGTGCCCACAGGGGCCCTCCTTTCTGGGACACCCAGGGCCAAGGAAACAAAGAAGCTTCTTCGGGAGGTGCCTCTAGGCTATAGGCCTGCCCCAGCTCCAGGTGTGTTGGTCAAGCTGCCCCAGAGAGAGGGGTACCCCAAAGGGCAAGACCCCATTTTCTATTCTCTGTGGGCCCTCCACATGAGGCACCAGTCACCTAGAGGCTCGATAACACCCAGTGCCTGGCCCCAGCACGCCCAGGAAGGAAGCCGGCCCCTTTACGCCCACCCAGGGCTTCTGAGGCAGGCAGGGTGAAGGAGGCCTGACAGCCCCTCTGCTCCTCTGGACAGGGGTTCCTCACGGTGCACACCTCCCGCCAGAAAGAAAACGGAACAGCCACGGAAATCACCCCCTCCAGGGGCTTGACCCACAGTGAGAACCATACTCAGTTCATGCTGGAAGTACATCTAAGACAACAGCTGCCCATCACGGTGCGGCCTGTGTCAGGCTCGATTGCACCATGCTGGGTGTGACTACCGCATGGAGCCAGGCCTGCTAGGGCTGGAGTAGTGCTGGTCTCATCTGGGCCCTCATTTTACAGCTGGGGACACTGAGGACCTCGAGGTCATAGAGCTGGCCAGGGCTTAAATTTGGTCTTTGGCTTAAGTTCTCAGTTCAAGTTCAAGTTCAGACCTCTGTTTGAAGCACTCAGACAAAAGATGAGCTGAGCCTTGGTAAATACTCTAAGAAAGACACCCACAGCCTGCTGTCACCTGTTTCAGGGCACCCACATACACCCCAGAGGCTCAGACCAGCCACGGGGCCTCCGTCTGCTCCACTCCACGTCCTGTGTCCATCCCCAGCTTGGAAATCCTTAGCCCAGACCTCCAGGTTCCAGGCAGACAGCAGTCTAGGAGCCTCAGAATCTACCCAGCACCCCACCACCAACTTCTGAGGACAGGGATTTGTGTTTTTCCACATCTTCATCCCCAAGGGCCTCTAGAATCTGTCTACTTGAACTAGAGGTGAAGGACAATCTTCTAGAAAGGCACTGCGCTGGAAAAGCACATGTGGACAGTCGGAAGGAGCAGCGCCCAGGGTGCAATCTGGCCGCACAGCCTCAGGGAGCCACCCAGGTTATCTGTGCCCTGCCTGGCCTCGGCAGCCCCCGCGCTCGCAGGCCTCAGGGGACGCAGGAGGGGCCCGGGGCTTGCGGTCTGCTCGCTCCCTAGGATAGAACAGCTTCCTCAAGCCGGCTCTGAACATAAACTCTCTGGGCAGAGGTAGGCTAGAAATTGGGCTGGGGCAGCCCTCTGACCCTGGTTCCAGCCTAAGGTCACAGGTGCCCTCTGCTTGACAGAGCCACGGCTGTTGAGCTCTCCTCCTCCCAGAGCCCCATGGCCAGCACGGGGCCCACCTGCACTGCTCCTTGGGACCGGTGCCAACTGATGTCACAGAGGGAAGGAACTGGTGGGGCAGGCAAGGACATGGGGCTTCCCCAGGGTTCCCAAAGCCAATCCTACCCAGCCTCCCGCACCCAAGGGAGGTGAGGTTAGAAATATGTGCCAGTATTCAGAACAGTGGAGTCTAGCCACCGGCAACACAGGGCACATCTCCCAGAACAGGTGGCAGGGCCCTCACTGCCACCCGAGAGAACATTTCCAGGCTGGATCCCAAACGCAAAGAGCAAGTTGTAGAAACATGCCTTGAAAACGAGCACGCTTAAAATGTATGTGTGTGAGCACACAACCATGTGTGCACCACGTGTGTGTGTGTGTGTGTGTGCACGGGTGTCTGCCCAGACATGGGGCGAGCAGTGGAGATTCTGCTGAGCAGGATGGAGGCATCACTAGGGTCACTAGGCAGGAGTTGTTGGGCCCCATTACAAGCTCTACAATGATTCTCCAGGAACGTGCCTCCTCAAAAACATTCAGCAGCCCCAGGAGGGAGAGATCTGCTCCTCTCTCTGAGCCCCCTCCTTATCTCTAAGATAAAGCTTTGACAACCTATTTGGGAAAAAATCAGAAGGGTGGTTGCTTGGGGAGGGTAGGGATAGTGACTGAGAAGGGGCACGGGAACCCTCTGGGACAGTGGTCATTATTCTGTATCTCGATAAGGATTTGAGTTACACAGGTGTACACATTGATCAAAACTCAGCAAATGTACACTTGTGCATTTCATGGCATGGGTACAGATAAACCTCTTGCCTCTGGGTAGCCCACATGGCAAATTTATATGCCATGCATTTCATGGCATATAAATTTCACACCAAAAGAGAGAAAATAAGCATACAATGAACTCTAGTTAATGCTATGCTGCTGAAATGCATCCAACACATAAGATGGACCGACCCATGGAGGGATGGAAACATAAATCACATGGGATAAAAACCAGCATTGTGAAATGTTAAGGGTAGAATCTAGGTGTCTATGTCCCTTGCCTGGGGCCGTTCTGGTACCATGGAACTAAAGCAGTTCTGAGCTTTTAACACAATGGTGCATTCCTGACAGTTCCCCTGTGGCTTACATTCAACCACACATCTCAGCAGGCCAGTTCAAGCCCAGCCCTCGGACCACCTAATGCTGCTGACCACTAACTCGGTGTGCACATGGGGGATGTGCAGCCAAGGGAGACCTGGGGTCCAGGCACACTTGAGGCAGTGACAGAAGGAAAATGGTCCATCGCTGGACCAGCTTACGTCCAGCATCCAGGCAGTAAGCCCATCTACCCCTCACCCACAGAGTCTTAATCTTTTACTAAAGAATTAAACATAAATGCAGTTGGGCTGATAATAGTAACGACCGGTGAAGCCAGTTTTTGTTTGTTAGAGCCGTGCTCCCCAAACTCAAGTGTGCCCAGGGACCTGAAGATCTGCCTCAGTTGTCGGGGTGGGGCCCAAGGCTCCCAGGGCCAATGCTGCTGGTCGGTGGGCTACCCAGAGGCAAGAGGTTTATCTGTACGGGCTGGTGGGGAGACAGGTCAGCAAACAATGCAGACACTGGTAAAGGGCATGACAGCCAAGGGTTGTTGATGGGGGATGGGTAAAGTGGTGCCCACAGGGAGCTGCAGCAGATTAACATCATTTTGCTGCATCCAAAAGTCAACTTGAGTATAATTTCACCAGGTTTAATGAATTTAGTCTGTGATAAAACCTAAGTCTGAGAAACAAACCAACCTAGGGGTGCCCAATAGCCCCCAAGTCACCCAAGTGACAGGTCACCAACAGTCACTGTTGCTCTCAGGCCCCCTGCTTCCCTGAACAGTCCTCCTACCATGCCCCCCTCATTCCCACTGCCCCAGCCACATGCACCTTCTCTCTGTTCCCAGGACACCTACACTTATTCACGGTCCTGGAAGGGCCTGGGAATTCTTCCTCCAATCTTGGCTGCTCCTTCTTGGCAACGAGACCTCAGCTCTGATGTCACCTCCTCAGAGAGGACTTCCTTGACTATTCAGTCTAAAGTGACCAGCCAGCCACACCCTACCATGCATCTGTGGACTGTTGGTTACTACGACATACCCCAGCCTGTCCTGACTGATAATGGTGGCACTCAGTGAAACTTGTTTAATGATGGGACAAGAAGAGTCGCAAGCTGCCCACTAGGAGAATGAGCATTACTTGATGGCGGGGAGGGGTGGTGTTGGTGATAAAGGACATACAACTCAGGTTCACGGTGGGTCTGAGATAGCATAGTAAAGGCAAGTTTAGGCTTAACCAAAGGAGGTTTTACCCCCGGGGAAGGGGAAACCACTGGCCTGCAGGGACAAACGACAGAGATCCCTGAGCAAGGCAGTCCCAGCAAGAGGCAGTGCCTTAGAAAGCCGGGTTACTATTCCCAGATGCCGGGCTCCTTCAAACCCTGACATGCACACAACAACCAGAAAGGTGCTTGACACATGGAATGTGTAAAGAACTTATCTAAAGAATCAAAGAACACAAATGTCAGGAAGACCCCCTTTAAATGGCTTGATCTTATTTATGGTCCCCCTCTCAGAGCACTGGAAGAAAGAGGCTGAGCAGGCTCATTTGTTTATTCCAGCATGTATTTTATTCACTTTGCACTCATGTTTACTCTTCTGGGACCACAGAACATTTCCAAAGCTGAAACATGCCCTTTGATACAAAGATGACCTCCACCTAGAACCAGACAGAAGCATACAGGACTGTGCCAAAAGCCTCCTCATGCCTTGAACATTCATCACATTTGTGTCCAAAGACACAAATGAACCTAAAGGCACCAAGTATTGCCAGGGTGAACAAGAAGGGCAGCCCTCCTCCAAGCTGGGCAGTCTTGCTCCTGCTAATAGCCCAGCAGAGGTGTTTGGTGCTGGGGTCTACCACAAACAGAGACGTAAAGGCCCAGGAGACCCTGCTGGGCACTGAGATGTTGTTAGGGGACACACTGTACCTGTACGTGATCCTCACTTCAGTTCCAGGCTCATCCCGCTCCCAGATCAAAGCAACGCTCTCCGGGGACTTCTGAACATGCTGATCCAAGCAGTTGACTGCACAAAAACAGTTTTACAGATGTTACACTTGGTGCTTTTAAAGTTAGATAAGAGGAGGGTTTGTTTGCCATGGCTTGTGCTACTCTCCACTGAGGTGGACCCTACCCTCCTCAAAGGCAAGGCTTCTACCTCCTTGCAAGGACAGTGATTGCTAGAGCCGGCAAAACAAGACAACCTGTACACAAATGGTATCTCACAGGTGTAGGGTGATCCCTTGTGAATACTCTGAAGCAGGTGCTTCACACCTGTGGTCCCAAACCTGGCCACATGTGGGCGTCACCCAGGACACCCCCAGGGACCCTGACCCAATTGGCCCTGTGGTTTTCAAGGCTCCCTGGGTTGTTCTAACATGCAGCTGGGACTGAGCACTATAACCTGAGATGTTGGAAAAAATGCTTAATGCAAACGGCCTGCCCCTGATTCAGTACACAGTACATTCGGCAGTCTCTGGAGTCCGCTGGAGGTGCAATCCAGGGCAAGGACTCATATCCCCTCTCAGATGTCCAGCCAGCACCCTACAAACCAGCCTCTGCTCCAACAAGTGATGAAATGATGGGGAAATGCCATGCTGGTTTTCCGGAAGACTCTGCTTCCCGCCCCCTCTGTTACCCAAGCTCAGATCACATGACTACCTTCAAAAACAGGTCAGTTCTGACAATTTACTGTAAACCTGAAGAATAGTAGGATCACGTAATTTGCTAACATTCTGTTCATTACTCTTGATTTCAAGGTGAGCTTCGATCTGGTAGGTTCATGCTGGTGCTCCTTTCTATCAGCCCTCACAGCCAGATCTTATTACTAACTTCCCTTCAGCCGGAGAAACAATGACCACAAATAGCTTTTGGAGCCAGCAGCCATCTGCCCACCTGGTCTTCAGGGTCACCCCCAATGTCCAAGTATATAAATTTTTTCTTTCTTTTTTTTTTGAATGCAGTTACTTATCTTCTCCAATCTCCTCCCATATAAATGGGACAAGCATTATCTACCATGTTTAATCACAGGACTATGATAGAAATCAAATAAAAGACCAAAGCTGAAGTGCTATTGTATGAATGCAAGGTACTGTTATCAACTGGTAACACCAGGCAATGAGCTAGAGGAACTTCAGTAATATTTCCTGATGGAGTAACTGTCCTGACTGTCATAACTGACAAAAGTTATGAGAGACCATACCCATAAAAGATCATGTGATTCTCATAATTCTTGAGAGGGTGAGGCCATGTGAAAATATTTATATACTTTAGCTGTTGTGTGTGAATTACATTTTTTCCCTCGGGTTATTTTATCTATCATTTACTCTTTTTTTTTTTAAAGATTTAATTTATTTATTTGACAGAGAGAGACAGCCAGAGAGGGAACACAAGCAGGGGGAGCGGGAGAGGGAGAAGCAGGCCTCCCGCCGAGCAGGGAGCCCGATGCGGGGCCCGATCCCAGGACTCCAGGACCATGACCCGAGCCGAAGGCAGACACCCAACGACTGAGCCACCCAGGCGCCCCTATCATTTACTCTTATAATAAAAAATTTCATTTGGGGGCACCTAGGTGGCTCAGTCAGTTAAAACGTCTGCTTTCAGCTCAGGTTATGATCTCAGGGTCCTGAGATCCAGCCCCACATTGGGCTCCCTGCTCAGCAGGGAGCCTGCTTCTCCCTCTGCCTCTGCCTCTGCTCCTACCCTTGCTTGTGCTGTCTCTCTCTCTCAAATAAACAAATAAAATCTTAAAAAAATTTTATTTGAACTTTCTGGCTCCTAACAGACATAGAAGTTACACCTCCAAAAATTTAATAAATAAAGATAGATGTCATCAGGAAGAATTATTAATACTAATACTACTTACTGATACCGGAAAGTTCTTTGAATTACTAGAAAAACAGAAGAAAAGAAATGCCATAAAAATAGAGGATAGAAAATACAAGAAGTCAAATTGAGAAGGAGGTTGGTGGCAAAACCTGGATTTACACAATAAACCTGATGTGTGTGTGTGTGTGTGTGTGTGTGTGTGAATCAGTCCAAAATTTAGAAATCAAGAGTTTTCATACTAAAACCACAGATTTCTGGCTTCTCTTGAGCAACCAGCAGATGAGGCCACACCCTGCCTGGAAACTGAAGCAGTGACCACCCCCCAGTAGGGCCAGGCCCTTTCTCCCTCCCACCCTTGACTTCCCCACTCCCACCACCAGCCCACCACCCCCAACACCCCACCCACTCCTGCTGCCTGGCCCTGGAGGACCTAAGTGATGGATTGGGAAGAGGTGACCCTGGGCAGGTCACAACAAGCCTGGAAGTGCCCAGTTGAGAACCCACAGACTGAGTTACAGGTGTGCACTGTGTGGGGTGGGTGGTCCAGCTGGAGGAGGGTGCTGCTCCCACCTGCGCATGAATGCTCACTGGCCTGGCTGCTTCAGGCATCACAGGTGAGCTGGTTAGAGGAGTAAACCCTCAGCTTCACCCTAAACCTGCTTCTATCCAAGAAGCCTGCTCTACCTTCTCCCACTCTGAGTTTGACCCTTGGAGTCACCCTGAAAAGTGGGAAGCCCAGGGGTAGCCTGGGAAACAGTTTCCAGGTGCTCTGGGTGGTCCAGTGACCTGCCTAAGGCCACAGCCAGAAAGCAGCGGGAAGGGCCTCAAATCACACATGACACCTCACCCAGGGTTCATCTCCCCGCATTGTCTGTTCCACAGCAGCCAGGGCACCCCCTGAATGATTGCCCAGCTTCGAGCCAAGACCCTCACAGCCTCGGACCCCAGCAGGGCATCCTGCACCTGGTTTATGCCAAGCAGGAAGGCAGAGCTGCAGAAAGTAATAGAGGAACACCGGCCACAGGCTGGACCTGGGTATCCAGGGTGTGGATGGGTGGCCAGTGCGACCAGCCATGTGTCTCTGTCTTTCTGGGGCTGAAGGGTGGCAGGAATCCAGGCAGGTCAGCACGGAGCCCCAGGTACAGTGTCCCCTACGTGCCTCTCCCCGCACATAGGAAGTGCTCAACAAGCAGCTGCTAAGGCTCCATGTGATTTAACCTCCCCCCCACCAATCATGTTGAGTCTAGTGAGCTCCTTCCTGCCTCAGGGCCTTTGCACTGTTTCTCCTTGCCTGGGGGACACTGTCCTACTGTCACACTGCTGCCCTTCACCTGGTGCCCACACCCCTGCAGGTCTGGCCTGCACATTGCCACCCTCACTGAGCACTTCCCATCCCATGGACCTCATGCCTCCCTCTCACTGTTCCTGAGTTGTTACACTTGCTGCCCTCTGCAGACAGGGACCCAATGTCCTGTCCATACTTGTGTGTGTGCTTGTGCACGTGCGTGTGCATGTGCAGCCTAACACAGAGCACAGGGCAGAGAAGCACCACAGCTCTGAATGGTGCACGGACCATTCAGGTCCTCGAGCTGGAGGGCGACACTGGAGTCTAAATGACACCAGGTTGGCTCTGTGCCTGGGGAGGGAACAGATCTCTTCTTGTCTTAGTGGCTTCCTCTCTCAAGGTCTCTTTCTAGTCTAAATTAGTGCTTCTGAATCCCCCAGAACCCCCAGAGGGCTTGTTAGCACAGAGAGGGTGGGCCTCCCACCCCAAGTCTCTGACCAAGCAGGTCTGGGTGGGCATGCGCATCTTTGCCTCTAGTAAGATCCCACGTACTGCTAGTGCTGCTGGTCCAGGACCCCGCTCCAGCAGACGGACGCATGTGCTTACAACTACACACATTCTATCCCAGATTTGGGGGGGGGGGCTTGCTTCTGCCTTGGGGGACAGGAGTAATTAAAGACTTTCTGTAAGACATCTGGCCAGACCTTTGCTGGATGGCAGCCTGGATTGTAGGGAAAAACCACACGCTCGAGTCTGGACCCTGTCCAACCACCTGCTAACCACAGACGGTGCACTGCTTATCTCATTTAAATCTCACTTTCCTCATCCGTCGTGGGAGTGATGGCTCCTGACTCGGAGACGTGGTAGGAATGAGATGCTTTGTGGGTTTCCTGCATGAGGTCAGATGGTGCTACTGTGTTCCCAAGGGAAACAGCTTCTACAGCCGCCACGGACAACATTCAAATGACACAAGCATGTACACAAAGCACAGTGCAGGGCCTAGGGTGACAGTGGCCCTAAAATGCCATGTATGTGTTGGCTTTTAACACGTGGGCATGGTTCCTGCTATTGCCTCAACTGCAGGGAGGAAAAGAAAGAAAGGAGGGAGGGTGGAAGGAAGGAAATTCTTCCTTCTCCACATTTGAAAACAAAGCCTCCACCCAAAGAACTGGGCAGTGGGACAAGAAAATTCCATTTCTAAGAATAAGCGGTTAAGGACCTAGTACGATTTAAGGCTCAGCTCAAACGCCACCTCCCACTGCAAGCCTTTTCCAATTTCCCAACACACAGTGACCTCTTGCTCCCTGTCACTTGGTGGCTCACACCATTTAGTGCTTAATTACCTGCCCAGTGGTCCCCACTCTGGGACACAATGCTAGCTTTGCTAAATCCTCCCCTATCCAGGTCACAAGTCCCTGAGGACAGGGACCATGTCCCTAAGATTCCTTTATCATGAGGTTGGGGTGGAGGGGATGATATCAGAATTCTCCCCTTAGCAGCTATAAAAAAAACCTTGAGCAAGTGCCCCAGTGTGGATTTGCTTGCTCACTGATTTGTGGTTCATCTCTTGGAAGAATGCAGGCTCTGTGGCATTTCCGCACTGTTCATCACTATACATGAATTGGAGCCTTCATTTCCACATCTGTACAATGGACCACCAATCACTTCACATCCGTGTCATGAGGATGAGGTGAGATGAGGCTCCATCATATTCCTAAGAACACGTCTGCACCCTGGGCCTAACACAAATCTGCAAACCGTTAAGCAAATGCCTGCTGATGGTTCATGGGTTTTGAGGGTTTTTTTTTTTTAAGATTTTATTTATTTTATTTGAGAGAGAGCAGACTCCCTGCTGAGTGTGGAGCCAGATGCATGTGCAGCGCTTGATCCCAGGACCCTGAGATTAGGACCTGAGCTGAAATCAAGAGTTGGATGCTTAATTGACTGAGCCAGCCAGGTGCCCCTGAGTTTTGTTTTTTAAAAAAGATTACAATAAGGGGTGCCTGGGTGGCTCCGTCGTTAAGCGTCTGCCTTCGGCTCAGGTCATGATCCCAGGGTCCTGGGATTGAGCCCCACATCGGGCTCCCTGCTCAGCGGGAAGCCTGCTTCTCCCTCTCCCACTCCCCCTGCTTGTATTCCCTCTCTCACTGTGTCTCTCTCTGTCAAATAAATAAATAAAATCTTTAAAAAAAGATTACAATAAGATTATCATTTCCATTATAAACATGACATACACTTATGTAGGAATTTTCAAGAACTCTTGTCAGTTGTTTAAATACATCTCTTCCCCTCCCCAACTTTAAGTGAACCCACACAGGGAAATTCAATTTTAATCAAAAGAAATGAGGGAGTTAATATTCACCAAAGGATTCACAATGGGCTTTCTTTAAATAGAAAATCTCCCTGGCACATTTTAAGAAATTACATCAGTCACAAATTGTATTTGCCAACTTTCCAGAAGCATCTGCTATTTAAAGTAATTCGTGCATCTTACAACTGGGAAGAATTCAGTCTCTTCAGGAGGACCCTCCTAAGATCAAGGGTTACACTTTCATTTAGACTACCTTGAAAGACTTTAGAAAAATTATTTCAATCACTGAGAGAAACATGAAGCACAGAAATGCAGCATCTTGCCACTCTCAGTGTGTCTGCCTTCTGAATTATGGGAGGTGCAATCAGAAAGGAGGAAAGTACAGCAAAATGGTTTCCATAGCTTCAATTCATGCTCCAAAAAGTATCCAGAAATCTCTGCCCTCAATGGTCAATTAAAAATAGTTTTTCTAGGGGCGCCTGGGTGGCTCAGTCATTAAAGCGTCTGCCTTCGGCTCAGGTCATGATCCCAGGGTTCTGGGATCGGCCCCGCATTGGGCTCCCTGCTCAGAGGGAAGCCTGCTTCTCCCTCTCCCACTCCCCCTGCTTGTGTTCCCTCTCTTGCTGTGTCTCTCTGTCAAATAAATAAATAAAATCTTGAAAAAAAAATAGTTTTTCTACACACTTGCTTAAAAGTAAGAAAACCCGGGGCGCCTGGGTGGCTCAGTTGGTTAAGCGACTGCCTTCGGCTCAGGTCATGATCCTGGAGTCCCGGGATCGAGTCCCACATCGGGCTCCCTGCTCAGCAAGGAGTCTGCTTCTCCCTCCGACCCTCCTTTCTCTCATGCTCTCTCTCATTCTTTCTCTCTCAAATAAATAAAATCTTAAAAAAAAAAAAAAAAAGAAAACCTTTTTTTTTTTAATCTCAGAATTTGGTCTTTGAAAACAGAATTTGGGGGCACCTGAGTGGCTCAGTTAGTTAATCGTCTGCCTTGGCTCAGGTCATGATCCTAGTGTCCTGGGATCGACAGGAGTCATGCTCCCTGCTCAATGGGGAGTCTGCTTCTCCCTCTGCCCCTCCCCCCCAAATAAATAAATAAATTTTTTTAAAAAAAGAAAGAAAACAAAATTTAGTTGTGAGTTTTGAAAGCGACACATGTCATTAACGTCCAGTTCTGCATTCTCAACTTCCTGACATCCTGAGCTTATGTGCAACAAAGCACAAACTTTTACCCACTGAACCCTGCGAAAGCCAAATTTCAAAGACTGGTAAGAACCCTTTTTAGACACTAACACTTTATCAGCTATGTGATTTGCAAATATCAGAGGGGAAGGGGTGGAGGGATGGGTGAAATAGGTGGAGGGGATTAAGGGTACATTTATCTTGATGAGCACTGAGTAACGTATAGAATTGTTGAATCACACTATATTGTACATCTGAAACTAATATAACACTGTATGCTAACTATACAGGAATTAAAATAAAAAACCTAATTTTTAAAAAAGTATCCTTTTTAGATCTTGGTTTTCCAAAGAACCTTCTGCAAAGCCGTTTTACATAAATGTAATAGAAGCAACTGGAGGCTCTACCTACCCTGCCCAGGGGGCCTCTGATACCATGACTCCACCTGGTGACCTGGCTATCCCAGAGCTCCAGGATGGACTTTGAGAGCCATGTTGGCCATCTGCATGCCTTCCTAGCCTGCTTCCCACTTATCCAAGACTGATCATATGCAAACCCATGTGGTCCTATTCAGAGGAAACAGAGTTCTAGTAACACTGCTGAAGGCCAAGTTCAAGGTCACAGCCTTCCCCATGATTCATTAATAAATAACAAAAGCCAGTGACTGGGTGCAAGTAATGCTTTACAAGCGTTTTCTCATTTGACGCTAGCAACAGCCCCAGATGTCCCCAGGTCATACACTGCTGGTCAGAAGGAGCCGAGCAGGTTGGCTCTGAGTCTTGGTCTGAGTATTGGTCTCTGAGACCTCTGGTTGCCCATGTTCCCTGGCCCAGTGACATGCTGTGACAAGCCCTGTGTAGGTGCTTCGGACCACAGTTCCAACTGAGCCCAGTCTACAGTCATCCCAGCCCAGGCCCCAGAATTTGGAGTGAGAAGCAGGGCAGATGCAACAGCCCCAGATAGCCTTCAGGAGCAGAAACAAGCCATCCCCTAGGGCTTGCCCATCAGGCCCTGTCCAAAGTCCTGACCCACAGAATCCCAGAGATTAATAAAATGGTTGCTGCTTTATGCCACTAAGCTTGGGGTGGTTGGATATGCAACACTAGTAACTAGAACAGAGTTTGGTTACACACTATACTTACTTTACAGATGAGGAGATGCATGCAAAGAGAAGTAAGGGGAAAGCAAGGATTCAAACCTAGGTGTGATTCTAGACACATCCTAGATCACTAACTGTACTGCATCACCCATGTACCATTTTTGTTGGCTTAAAGGAGTCATCTCCAGGACGCTAATCCCAATCCTACCCATCTTAGAAGTGCCTTCATCTGCACTGGTCTGGGATTTATAAGTCAGTTGTTCTCCACCTTGAACGTGCATCAGGAGCACCAGGAGGACTTGTTAAAAACACAGATGTGGGGCATGGGTGGCTCAGTCGGTTGAGCATCCAACTTTTGATTTTGGCTCAGGGTCGTAAGATCAAGCCCCGTGTCGAGCTCCACACTCACTGTGGAGTCTGCTTGTACCTCTCCCTCTCCCTCTCATGCTCTCTCTCTCTCTCACAAATAAATAAAATCTTTAAAACACACACACACACACACACACAGATGGCAGGGCCCCACTCCCAGGGTTTCTGATATTGACAGTCTAGGATAGGGTCTGAAAACTTGTGTTTCTAAAAAGTTCCCAGATGATGCTAATGCTGCTAGTGTAGGGACCTCACCTTGAGAACCGCTAGTGCAGATCTTCTTGAAGGAGTAATGGCAGTTTTGAGAGCAATACTTCTTTGGAACAAGCCATCATTGTGCTGATTACAGATCAGGCCAAAACACCCCCCACCCATCCCACAACTTTTTCAGTGGCTCCCAGGGCAGCTCTGGCCTGGCCTGACCCTTTTCCATACCGGCACCTCTGTGGTTTGCAGACACTGGCAAAGGACAGAGATATTCCTAACAGATGAGTGGGTGGGCATATGCACTAGAGGTAGGAAGCTGCGAAAAGCTGTCTTTCTACACAACAGTTTTCTGAAGCTCAGCTGCTGGCTACATAGCCATAAAGAAGAAATAAGCAAAGGAAGAAGAAGCAGAAGAATTGCTTGCTGACCACACCCAGCCTTGACTGAGTGAGGTTCACCAGGCCCCTGGTGCCTGCCCCATGAAGTCCGTCCCCACTGTCTTATCAAAGAGTGAGAGGTGGCAAGTGCACACAAGCCAGCCAGGAATGTTCATGGTGGCCTCAGGCTTCCCACATCCAGAAGCAGCCTCAAGGAGCTGCACTGTCTACGTGCCTTCCTGCTGTGAGTTGCTCTCCTCCCCTTCAAAGGTACATTCCATCAACTCTGCAAAACTAAGGGTTTGGTTTTCTTCCCACTAGTTCAAGGACACATGCTGCTGACTCAATTTTAGAGAAAACACTTATCTAGTAAGTGACTCACTTTGATTAAATCAGCAAAGTAATATACAATATGAAAAAAACATATATCTGGTCCAAAGTTCCCTTAAGTTTCTTTGTTTGAAAGTTAACTGCAACACACTATCCATAATTTTATGGCTATTTCTGAATATAATAAATTAAATTCACTACTACTTACTGATCACTGATAAATGCTGGGCTGGTCCATACCTTCTGGCACTGTGTCCTCACAACCAGACTAGCAGGTGGGCATTATCGCCCACAGTTTATATGGGGGGAGACTGGAATTGAGAGGAGTAGAAAAACTGGGGCCAGTACGTGGTGGAGATGTGCCAGACAGCAGATCCTACCTAGAAGTTCAGCCATGAAGATGTGCAGGTCCTTTCCTTAAACACCTCCTAGACCCCATCCAACTCCATAGTCCCGCACAGCAGGCAGCCCCTCTGACTACCACCTGACTGCAAGTCCCATCCTGCTCTGGGAGACCAACCCCAGGCCTTCACTGCCAGGCCGCTACTGCCTCCAGTCTCCAGTCCCTGGACCTTCTCCCCTTGTGGCGTGGGGGTACAGTGTACCCACCCCCATGCCAAATCTTAAGGAAACACTAGTGGATTCAATCTCAGCAGATACCAGAGGACTGACTGGCTGGTGGAGCTGGTTTCTGGGATCTCAATTGCCACCGTCTAAAGCAAGCCCTGGGTCTTCAGAGGCGGGACGCAGCTTAAACTGTCTATTGGGAGACACCCATTCCTTCCTTCCCGTCCACAAGCCCAGAGCAAGGAGATAACTGATTCCTAATGCTGGCGGGTTTTTTTTCCTCCCCCTCTGCCTGCCACTCGGTTTGTTTACATGGGCAGTATCTCCCCACGCAAGTCTCTGGGCACGGCAACTGAGGTGACAAGTCAGCCGCTTTTCGTTTTTGCCTCTCCCAGGGACAGAAGTGGGGGAGTCCCGGCCGACACTTGCGAGCCCCACGCCCTCCACCCCAGCCTGGCCCAGGCGTAGCCCGCAGCAGCGCGGGCGCACTTCGCAGTGCAGTGGAACCCCGCAGCTGAACTCGAGACAGTAGATTGAGGAGCCGCGCTGGGGCAAAGCCAACGGCTGGGCGACTCCAGCTGACGCCGGGCCGGGTCTCCGCAGGCGGGGGCCGCAGCGGGGAAGGTGGGGTCTGGGCGCGGGGTGGCAGCGGCCGGGGCTGGAGCCTCTGGGGCCGCATGGGATGGGGGCGGGGGCGGCGAGTCGCCACGGTTGAGAGCGCGACAAGCAGAAGCCTGGAGGTGGGGCCTCCCGGGGGGCCGTGACCCGCCGGGCCGGGAACGGCTGTTAGGTGCCCTCGGGACTCGTGAGCTGGGGGCGCCCTGGATCCCCCGCAGCGCACTCACCAGACACGTTTAACTGGCCTCCCAGAAACCAGCCGATCTTGCCGCTGCTGAAGTCACAGTCCCAGACAGTGTGGTAGGGGGTGTCCCACACGAGCGTGTCCCGCGCCAGCGGCCCCCAGAAAGCGACCGGATCCCGGGCCGCCTGTGCGCTCTGCGCCTGGTACGAGCCCGGCTGCGCGGCGGCGGCGGCGGGGGCGCTCACCCCGCGCAGCTGCCGCACCGGCTGCCCCGAGCGCCTGCACAGGCTGCCCAGGAGCCGCCCCGCGCTGCTGCCCAAGCCACGCGCCGCCGCCATCTCGCCAGACGCCGGGAGTCACTCGGAGCCCCAAGCGGGTGCCGCAAGCCCGGGGCGCCCCTTAATGTCTCCGCGGGCCCCGCCCCATCTCCTCCCTCTGGCCACCACCCACTCCTCCCGGCGCCTGTGCCGTAGGAAGCTGCCTCCCGCAGCCTGCCGCGAACCCCACCCCTTCTTCTCCTGCCCTAGAGAAGAGGTCCGCGGAGGAAGAGAGGGCGTCGGGGAGCGCGGCCGGAAGGTTCCCGCGGAGTTGCGATGCGCCCCCCTTGTCTTTGCTTTCCGGTCCTGACGCTGGGCGTCGGGCTGTTTTGGTTTCAGTCTGTGGGTCTTCAGGACCCAACAGCTGCGCCAAGCAAAAACAAAACAAAAACAAAAACCAGCGACACGTGCGTCGCGGGACGCAGGCTCCGGGCCCCTGGCGCCTGAACCGTCTGCTATGGGAAGGAGGCGGCGCAGAATGTAAGCGACTGGTGGAGGGAAGCGCTCAGGTGGGTCTGAAGACCACCAAAGTTAGGTCCTTTCAGCATTTCAGAGGCTGAAGTCAAAGTATCAATCCTTTTGTACGCCCTTGAGAGTGAGCCCGTCACCTTGCCAGGCCGACCTGTACCCCCACCCTCCAACACACACATAAGTGGCCCCCGTGGGCCAAATGGGCTGGTTAGTAGTCCTCAGGCCACGATGTTGGTCTGGGCTCTGATGCTCAAACCCTGGCCCAAGGTCTGATGCTCTTAGCAGCCAGCTGCCAGCCTCAGGCCCCTTGGGAGTCACCTCCGGGGGAGGGGGGCGCGCAGGGGGGGAGTATAAGCGAAGCAAATGCTCTACTAACCTTGGCTGATTTGGAAACATAGGTGTTTCTCCCATTGCTCCAGCATCTGTGGCCTGGGCTCAAACCCTGGTTTTTCTAGCTCTGTGACCTTGGGTAAGTTTCTTAAACTCTCTCTGCCTCATTTTCCTTTCCTAGAAAACAGGAGTAATATCTCTTTCCCCAGAGCGGAAGTCAAGATTAAATGCAATAATATCTGTGGAAAGTGTAGCCTGGAATGGGCACACGGGAAGCTCAGTAGTGGAGGCTGTATTGTTGGGAAACTCATGGAATCTTATCTCAACTAGATTCTTAAATATTTCAACACCCAAGATGTAAAAGCATAATGAAGAAGGCAAACAGAGGAGAAAGAGGATTTAGAAAACTGGTTGGTTGAGTTCTTTGGGTTTGGGAAAGAGTCCTTCCTGTTAGCTGTAAGATCTGCAGTGGGAAAGACCTGGCAGAGGAGAATATTTCCGAGGAGCTTCCACTGGAAGTCAGCTCTGGGCCCTGGTGTGTGTGTGTGTGTGTGTGTGTCTCTGTGTGTGTGTGTCTGTGTGTGTGTGTCTGTGTGTGTGTGTGTGTCTGTGTGTGTGTGTGTGATGCCGGCCTCCTGCCAGAGAACAGAGGGTCTGAAGGCCGCTGAAGACTGAAATAGCTGGCAGTACACATGTGCCTTGCTCTGTGCCAAGCACATTTTTTACTTAGTTTAAAAATTATCTACAGCTATCAACTCCCACGAATGACCAACCCCCTAGTGGAACAGATGAGGAAACTGAGCCCGAGGAAACAAACAGGCTTACTGAAGAGCACACAGTGTGCCCGTGGAAGAGCAGCACTGATACCCAGCACTCCCGCTCCCATCTCAGTAGCTGCTTCACCGTGTGGCCTGAATCTTCATTTTTTTAGAAAATATAAAATTGTCAATGAAGATTATAACTGTGGCAGAGGGTCCCAAGACTGCCACCGACACTTCATCCCCTGTGTATAAGGGATGGTGTGCTGCCCCATCGAGAGAGGAGCCTGTCCCCCACCTCTTGAATGCAGGCTGGTGGATGGCTCTGATGCTGGACCGCAGGAGGCATCCGGCTCGGACAGACCCAGATCTAGGCCCCAGCTGCAGCTCAGCTTTCTTGGAACTCAGCTGTGGTGCTGTAAGGGAGCTGATGTAGCCTTCCAGAGGAAGAAGCCTCACGAGAACAATGAGAAAAGTACATAGAATGGACTCAACTTTAAAATAAAGAAGTACAGGGGCACATGGGTGGCGCAGTTGGTTAAGCATCGGACTCTTAGTTTCAGCTCAGGTTGTGATCTCAGGGTCATGAGATTGAGCCCCGTATTGGGCTTCCAGCTCAGCGCAGAGTCTTCTTAGGCCTCTCTCTTCTTTGCCCTCTGCCCCTCCCCCCCCCCGAATAAACAAATATATAAATAAACCTTTAAAAAATAAAGAAGTAACAGTTCTTGTTTCCTTCAGGTTGGGTAAAGAGAAGTGATTATGTGTACATAAAGCATTTCAGAATTCAGGTGGTACAGAATTGCACTTCCTGTAGCCCATTACCCGAGAGATGACCTGGGAACCTTCCTCCTGAGTGTCACAGCCCTGGGGTACCCGAGGCCAAGGCCATCATTTCTGCCTCCAGGAAGCATATCTCCCAGAACTAGAATAAAGTGGAGCCACTGTCCACCTGCCCCAGCCATATCCACAGGGCTGCTTCCATGGGGCCCCAGTGGTGCTGAGAGAGCAGCAGACCATCCAGGCAGTGCTGGTCACATTTTCTTCCCAACAGGCCCCTGGGCAAAGCCCTTAGCTTTGAAAGCTGTACATTGGCAGGTGCAGAAGTAGGGAGGCCTGGAAGGTTTCCCATGGGAAGCTGGGATTTCCTTTACATCTTAGGTCTGATGTTCACGTTGGAGGGTATAGCCCTTTGCCGTTTGCCTTCTTAGGTCCTGAGGTCCAACCACCTACATTACTCAGAGCACTTGGGTGCTCCTAGAAACAGTTTTGTTGATAATGGACCTGGGAGAATTGCCTGCCCCAGTCAGCAAGACCTAGCATTGACTCACCAAATCTGTAAGGTCACGTGCCTCCACAAAAACCTTCAAAGCTCTCTGCTTACCCACTCTGCATCGCTTCTTTTCCTGTTCTCTTCATTTTGCACTTCTCTTCAATGACATGCAAAGGTTATCTGTGGAGCCACTCCTGTGTGCACAACCCAGTGCGAAGGGCTGACGCTTGACAAGGATGAACCAAACACAGCCCCTGAGCTCAAGGTTACCACGGGGGCGGGGCGGGGGGGTGCACGGAGGCAGAGAGACAGTGGCTCAAATGACTTGAAATGCAAAACAAAACCAAAACCAAAATTCCATAATAGGAGCCTTGAAGCAGTTCAGAAGGAAGAGAACACTTGGTTGGCTGGGAGTCTGGGAGCGCTTTCAGAAGGGTGTCGGGGAAACCTTCCCCCCAGGTTCCCACTTCCCAGTGTTGCCATGACCTCAGCAGTAATGACCCATGGGGAGGTTTGTATCCATCCACTTTGGCAGTGGGGGCTCAATGATTCCCATTCAGCCACAGGACAACCTTTGTCTCCCATCTTATAACACTGTGCACCAAATCCCTGTGGATGAGTTGCCCCACCCCATGCCCTGCGGGGTTAACCCAGCAATGCACAGCAACCACAGGGTGGGAGGGCTCACCACCAAAGAGCAAGACAGGAGGTGAAAACCAAGACCAACTCCAGGATGTCTCCAACAGAGACATCCCATCTGCTCCAGCTCACACTCTGACTGATGCGGTCAGGAGCACTGTTTGTGGTTTTCTTTAAAGCTGGCCCAACTAGAACTGGCTTTATCCTGGACAGAAGTGCAACCAGGGATTGATGGTCTGATGGGTTTCTGGTCTAGCAGCTTCTGAGAATGGCAGCCAGTTCTGCCTGGGAAGGTTTGTATTTCAACTAAGAGGAAACAAAAAATGGAGGGGGTGGAAAACTAGAGAGGGTTCTCAACTCACCCTTAGAGTTCCCTTTGAGATCAAATGGTGACTCAGTGGGGAGGTAACAGGAGGAAGAAGAGGCTTATACTCCAGAGGGCAAAGTGGATGAGACAGCCAAGTCCAATACTGTTCAGAGAAGCCAGCTCCCAACTAGGACAGTCATCCTGATCAGTGTGTGGATTTCCTGCACGTGCCAGAAAGGCCCAATGGCCACTTGTCCTCATGGTTCATCTGGTGGGTTCATCCTCTGGCAGAGACCTGCAGAATCCACTCACTCCTAGTCAAAGGTCCTAATGCCCATCAGCAGCCCACCCTGTCCCCTTCATAGTCTCAGTGCTGTGGGTATCCTTGCTGAGACACTTGTTCATGCAGTGATCACCCTAGATGCTTGGGTCCTCCATCACAAGAGTCTACAGAGGAGGAAGGGAAACCAGGGAGCAGTCTTTGGGCAGGTCTGAGCTATCAGGCCCCTTTTCCTGCCCCAAGAAGGCAAAAGAAGCTGAAACCGCTCTTGCTATCTTTGCCTGTGCCCTCAGGAATGCTTCCATGGGCTCCCCAGCCTCTCAACTCAATCAACCCAAATGTGAGGGTTTACACACAGGCGCAACTTTGGGACAAAGACCGAAGACCGTGGCAGGAAAGGGGTCAGCCAGCAAACATGTGCTGCCACCTGGGGTGGACACTGCTTTCTCTGGGGCCAGTCCCTGCTGGTCCCAAAGACAGATTAAACAGGGTCCCAACCCTGAAAGCACCAGCTGAGAATCCAGAAAGATGTGTACTATTCGACTGGATCAGAAAATCAGTGATAGAAAATATAAATCTAGTATCACCAAATTTCTGACAGCAGTTTTGAGAAATTTAAAGCTGGCCAGTACTGCCACCTGGTGATGGATTCTGCATTTAACTTTTTTTTCCCCATGATATTGTCTTTAATCCCCCTCCCCCATCTCACCCATTCCCTCCACCCACCTCCCTCCCCTCTGGTAACCTCTCAGTTTGTTCTCTATAATTAAAGAGTCTATTTCTTGGCTTTTCTCTCTCTCTCTCCTTTGCTCATTTGTTTTGTTTCTTAAATTCCACATATGAAAAAGAAAGTCCACATATGAGTGAAACTATATGGTATTTGTCTTTCTCTGATTGACATAATTCATTCAGCATAATACTCTCTGGATCCATCTATGTTGTTGCAAATGGCAATATTTCATTCTTTTTTCTGGGAAGTTTACATTTAATGTTAAAGTTACTTCCTATCCTGTCTGGGAAACCTAATGTTTGTACTACAGGACAGGTCAACCAGAAGAACACAATACATTCCTTGAAATCATGTCACCATCAAAGGAAGTCCAAGAGCGTTTCCTGAATAATGAGATCCTTTGCAATAGTCTTTGTCTTTTTAGTGAGTTCATGAACAAAGATTGATTGTGTCCAAGGCAATGTGGCAGTCCTGAACTCAAGGGACAGACACTCTGGTGAAGGAGATGAGACATCTGTTATATATGGCAGGGAGAGAGAGAAAGAGAGAGAGAGAGATCAAGGTGATGGATGGGGTATATGAAATAATTTATTTAAAATTCTGATAAAATGGGAAAAGATAGGCTTCATGTCTTGGTCCATTTGGGCTGCTATAACAAGTAAGACCCAACCGGATGACTTCAACACAGAAGTTAATTTCTTCTTGTTCTGAAGGCACTGGCAGATCCAGTGTCTGGTGGGGAGAACCCTCGTCCTGGCTCTTAGACGGCCATCATTTTACTATGTCCTCACATGGTGGGAGGGGCAAGCAAGCTCTCAGGGGTCTCTTTTACAAGGGCACTAAACCCAATCATGGGGGCTCCACCCTCATGACCTCAGCATCTCCCAAGTCACCACCTCTTAATGCCAGCACACCAGGGTTGGGATCTCAACACATGAGTTTTGGAGGCACACAAACATTTGGTCCATAACACCATGGTTGAAGAAAATCCTGAGGAGCCTCTAGCAGATGGGAGACAAATGGTGGAATTTGGAGAAGAAACTACAGCCCAAACACACACAGACTATGTTTTTAGAAATCAGAAATAATTCTAGAAAACTAGAAATAGAGAATGTAACTATAAATCATTGGTGAAGGAAATGGAACAAAATTTGGTCAATCAAAAAAAAAAGCTGAAATGAGTAAGATGGGAAAGGAACAAGCAAGAATTGTAAGTTAGAAAATATAAAACAAGATCAAGGGATTTATGTCCAAACATCATATCAGTAATAGCTATAATTAATCTAATTTCCCCCATTAAATAGAAACTGTAGCATAGAGTCAAAAGGATAGAAAATTTGGAAAAGAAGGTGTAAGACATGGGGTGTGGAACACACACACACACACACACACACACATTTGAAGTTCCAGAGGAGACGATGAGAAGAGGCAATATTCAGTGGGTTAAAAGCTGCACATTTTCCAGAATTAATGAAAGACACACTCAGCCTCTAAAATGCACAAAGTCTAAGCCAGTTAAATAAAATGAAATCAACACCTACACACATCATAGTAAAACTGTCAGAAACCAAAGAGAAGACAAGCAGTAGGTCATAAAAACAGAAAGAAAAGGTGGATCACCCAACCAGGAAGGGTGATTAGACGGACAGCGGCACAGGTGGTATATCTTTAAACTATTATAGGAAAATGTCAACTGTGAATAGTGTAGCTAGTGAAATCATTTTTCAAGAACAAGTGCAAAGTACAAAACAAAGACTAATAGAATCCTCTACCCTACTCCCTCACTAATGAATTCCTTCAGGAGGAAAAGAAATTAGCCCCAAATGAAGTTCTGAAAGGCAAGAGGAGGGTAAGCAAGAAAATTGTTGCACTTGTGGGTAAACCAAAACAAACATTAGCAATATAATTTTAACAGCAATGTGTACTTGGTGGAGTTAATCAGAGATGGAAACAAAATCCTGAACAACAGGAGTGTAGAAGTGGACGGGAGTAGCATCCTATAATCCTTCCAGTGGTTGGGAGAGTTTTAAATTTAAATAAATATGACTATTACAATTTCTAGATTAACCACAAATAGAAACATAACTTCTAATCTAGTAGCAGGGAAAATAAAATAAGAAAATCTGAGCAATCTGAGATATGGATAGACAAGAGAAACAAATTTAAAAGAAAGAAAAGGTGGAAAATGTTTTTAAACATACATAAAAATAAATTAGTGAAAATAAATTCCAAAAGGTCAATAATTATATTCTATGTAAATGGAGTAAATCATCTTGTTAAAGACAAAGATTGTTGGAATGGATAAAAAAATTCCAACTAGATATTTTTTCAAGCCATATACCTCAACCTAAAAATGTAAATATATAGAAATATTGATACTGAAAGCATGGAAAATATTTACCAAATAAATATGAATTAAATATCAGACAAAATGAACTATAATTCAAAATAAGAGGGGAGATAAAGAGGGAAATGACATACGGTAAGTGATCACCAGGAAAATCCAGGAATTCTTAACTTGTGTACACCTAAAAATACAATTTCAAAAGCATAAAGTAAAAATTGACAGAAATACAAGGAGAAACTAACAAATTGACCCTCATAATTTTCAGGCCATGTATACACAATCCCAAAAACCATCTCATAAAAATTGGGACAGTGACTGGATATCATTTAGATTCACAAAAATGGTTGTTTGATTGGATTCAAGCTTTATTTACAAAACTGAATTCAGTAAAGCCAGTCTGTGTGCATGGAATTTTAGATCATAAAAGTTCCTTCTGATTCCACTATACTTCTGTCATGGCTAGGATGTGGCCCCATCCCACCCCACTTGAGACCCTTGAGGACTTGTGAGCACATGGCTTGGCTTGGGAGGACATCCAGGGAAAGGAGACGAGTGGTGGCAGAGGAGCAGGAGAGAGAGAAAGAAGGAGGGAATGCCACAGCAAGGGTCCATTCTCCAGCTGGTCACCCCTGTGGGCCACTGGGGCTGGGCTCCACCAAGACGTTCAGTTGTTTTGTGGAATGCACGTGAGTTTTGCCCAACACAGGGGTGGAAAAGGGAACATTCCTTCACAAGGATTCCACCCCCGCACCGGTCATGAGTTGTGACTCTTTGCACTTTCAAGTCTCACAGGTGAAAGTACCAGGTGAACTCCCAGAAGGATCCATACCTCAATGTCCAAGAAGCCCAGGTGGAAAGCAAGAGACATTCCATGCAGCGGCCAGACTGGCAAAGCCAGTTGATGCAGCCAGAGTAAGAGATGTTCAAGAAGATGTGATGTGGATCACAGGAGTATCTCAATCAGAAATTTCTTGAAGGACTCTTCATTGTATTACTTGGTAAAAGAAATGGATTTCTTCCCCCACCCCACCCCACCCCCCCACACACACACATGAACACACTTCCTTGCAATATTCATTTTTATGGAATTCCAACCCCTCCACATGCTCCCTACACGTCATATTTAAAGAGATCCCAGAATCTCCCCACCTCCCACACTCAGCTACATCCCTAGTGCCTTCGTTCAGGATTTAATGCAACTTTAGTCATTGTACAAAACTGACAGTGTGTTGAAGAGGGAAAGAGAAAAAGAGGTAGTGCTGGTGGCCTTGGGTGGAAGGCAGTGAAAGAGAAGTCCTAAAATGGTAAATGAGGCTGAACCACAGACCAGCAAGGTGGCTAACAGGACAATTATGTGAACAGAGACATTTCACAGATCAGCAGTCAATGAGAAGACTGCCACAGCTGGTGATTAAGGGGGCGAGTTGGAAAGATGAAGGTAGAACAAAAGATATTCCTTCACGTAAAAATATTCAAGCTGTGAATTTAGATTGGTACTAAGCTAAAAGCAAGGCAAAAGCATATCAATGTGTTTGCCAACAGGTGGCACCAGTGTGTAAACTTGTGATGTCTCTGTGTTTGTTATGCCTGCCTTCCTTCCTTCCTTCCGTCCTTCCTTCTTTCCTTCTTTCCATCTTTCCTTCCTTCCTTCCTTCCTTCTTTCCATCCTTCCTTTTGATGGAAGGAAGAGACAAAAGGCAGCCAGCCTTGGATGAACTTTTAAGGAGAGAGGGTGTCCAAAAAAGTGAGAATAGTGCTGTGGGTATCCACAGTTCCCTCCTAATAGATAACTGGTGTAGAAGTACTTCAGAGTGATGGACAAAGCCCTTTAATATGGAGAGATGTTTCTGAAAGAGCAGCTTTCTACATCTGTACATTGGACCTAGACGTCATGGATACCATTTTACCTTCATCAACCAGGTGCCAGATGTGGGAAAGAATACAACAAACCTGGAAGATCTTTACCTTCATTCTAAGGTTGTTGAACCTTTGCATATCTGGGAGGCCTGCAAGTGGGGAGTCTGGAAGAGGGATCATCAGTGATAATAAAGGGAAATTGGCATGCTTATTTAGGCAGAATAAAGCTGCATGAGAAATTGCCCAAAGGAGAAAAATTCAGCAGCATTAAAGGGTGTAGCTAAAGGTGATCATACACCAAAACAGGGTTTGAAGCAGCTTGTGTGCTATCTGATAAAATCCCTTAAATAGGGGCCCAGATGAACCAAAGTTAAAATTGGGAAATAGAGTATTTCACAACAATTCTTGGAGAGACATGTCTTCTTAGACCTGCTAGGGAAATCGCTGCACCCATTACAGACCCTTGTTCTCATTCCCAGAATTCTGAAAAACTTTGCAGCCCCTACTCAGTGTCCAAAGTGAGGCCAAAGAATCTCAAAAGCAATATCAAAACAAATGGCCTAGAGTTCATTAGCTGCCATTATATGCCCAGCATGAGCTCAGCAATATGGAAATGCAGAGCAGAAAGTCTGAATCTCTCAACCTTCAAAGTACTTAAAATTTGAATTCCTAGGACACCACCTGCAAGAGTTTCTAAATGCCTGAGTAGATGGGAAGTGATTTATTCTTCTAGACAGGAAAGGATTCTTCCCCAGATCATACAGAGCCTTGTCCACCAATTTGACCTCCTCAAAGGACTTGAAAAACAATTAGCATGCCCACCTACCTCCAAAATATGTGCCTTCCAACATAAGTTTCCCTTATTTTAAAAAATTGTTGGGGACCTAGCCAGGTGGCTCACTGGCTCAGTCAGTGGAGCATGCGGCTCTTGATCTCAGGGTTGTGAGTTCGAGCCCCATGTGGGGTATAGAGATTACTTAAAAATAAAATCTTTTAAAAATTATTAATCAGGGGCGCCTGGGTGGCTCAGTCGTTAGGCGTCTGCCTTCGGCTCAGGTCATGATTCCAGGTCCTGGGATCGAGCCCCGCATCGGGCTCCCTGCTCGGCAGGAAGCCTGCTTCTCCCTCTCCCACTCCCCCTGCTTGTATTCCCTCTCTTGCTGTGTCTCTCTCTGTCAAATAAATAAATAAAATCTTTAAAAAAAAAAAAATTATTAATCAAATAATTATATGTCCCTGTTAAAAACTCAAATAATGCAGGAGGTTGTATAACAGGTAACAGGAGTCCCTGCCCTATCTCCCACACTCAGCCTTTCTACTCAGCCACCCTTCTAATCCTTTTAGCTGCTCACATCAGGGATATTCCTGTATAACCTTATCCTTAGGAAATACACACAGCTTTAAGAGATAAAGAAGCAGGTACAGCCACAATGGAAAAGAGTATGGAAGTTCTTTTAAAAATTAAAAAAAGAACTACCATACGATCCAGCAATCCAACTTCTGGGGATAGATCCAAAGGAGATGAAATCAGTACCTTGTGGAGATATCTGCACCCCCATGGTTCACTGCAGTATTATTTACAATAGCCAAGACATGGAAACAACCTAAGTGTCTGCTGACAGATGAATGGCTAAAGAAAGTGAGATATATACATATAATTGATATATATATGCAATAAATATATATAACATATATATAATTTATGAATATATAATAGAATATTATTCAGCCACAAAAAGAAGGAAATCCTGCCATTTGCAACAATATGGATGGACCTTGAGGATTTTATGCTAAGTGAAATAAGTCAGACAGACTGTTGGGGGAGGTCATCCAGAAGATATGACTGCCAGTTCGCCCATGAGCTGGACCCTGATAATCAGAAGATCCTCACCCCCTCCTCTGTTCCTAGAACGTGCATTCCACTTTCCTTTCCCACTTCCAGAGGCTTCCCTAAGAACACAAACTTGAGAAAGTGAATGTGGTCCTGAAACCATCTGGACAGTATATGTGACTGAACCCACTTAAGACCTCTGTAAAAACTTTTAAGATCTGGCAGGCAGGTGCAGAAATCTACTTATCTTGCTGCCACCCAAGAAAAGCCTCTTATGTATAAGTTTCTTTTGCATATTAGAACTGTCCCTACCAACCTGGAGTGCCTGCCTCTTTCTTCCATCTCTCCCTACCCTCCGCATACAGTTGCATACAGGTTTCAGATTTCACCTAGGAAGCTCCTGAGGAGCTTGCAAACCAACACAGAGAAAGACAAATACTATACGATCTCACTTATATGTGGAATGTGAAAACATGAAACCCATAGAAACAGAGTAGAATGGTGATTGCCAGGGCAGAGAAGTGGAGAAAATGGGTAGATATTGGTCAAAAGGTACCAACTTTTAGTTACAAGATAAATTCTGGGAGATCTAAGGTACAGCATGGTGACCATAAGTTGTCAATACCACACTGCATACTTGAAAGTAGTTATGAGAGTAGCATTTTAATGTTCTCACCATAACAACAACAAATGGTAATGCTGTGAGGTGAAGGATGTGTTAACTCACCTATTGCAGTAAACGTTTTGCAATATATATATATATGCATCAAATCATCAGATTGTACACAATGGTCTATGTCAATTATATCTCAACAAGGCTGGAAAAAAGAGATAAAGGGGCAGATGATGTAAGCAATTTCCTCTTAAATGGTTCAGAAATATATATACTGTGTGCGGATAGTTTATAATATTTATACTGCTAAACCAAAGGAAACAATAGTGATTTCCACGTCTTGTTCAGGTGTCATTTCTGAAAATATCTCCTGAGTTCATGAACACTTCTCATGCACTGATGCGCCGCATCCTGCTGCTGAAGGCTAGCTGGGAGTGTGACATACTAAGAATCTCTCCAAATGGGCCTTGCTAAAATTGTGATTTTTTAAAATCTCCTTTTGAGCTTTTACAGTCACATTTCAGCCAGGAAACAATTTTGAGAGCTGGAAATGATTCAGTCCTGTTGTCAGCCTGTGGTCAGACCTCACTTTGACCTGCTGCATGATTTCAGTAAGGGTTTGAGAAGACTATGTGTAAAATGCCTGCTTATTTCTTCATTATCAAACTGGCACTTTTGAGAACCAGACAGGAGACGTGGGAAGAGTACAGACTTTTCATCATAAAAAGTTTCGCACTGTATTTTTAAGAGTTGTTGTCCAGTGTGAACTTAGCTCTAAATTGAAAACAGGTATTACTATTTTAATATTAACAAGTTTATTTTATTTTTACATACTAATTTTATGAAACTGAGAAAGTATGAAAGAAGACCAAAAGTCTATCCTACTTTGTTCCTGGAACTCTTCCTAAATGTTGCTTACACAGAACATTCCAATAGGTTGCTATTCCATTCTGTACTTAGTTGATCCCATGTTGTTAAATAATGGTGATAAGTATTCTCATTTGAGTCTTAATATTAATAGGAATGCCAATAATAGTCATATAACAGCTAATATTTATTTTGCTTTTTCTCTGCCATGCCAGAAACTGAGCTAAGTACATTACTCATGTCCTCTTATCTAATCTTCTGGGGAAATGAGAATGTTCTATTACTATCCCCATTTTAGGGTTGAAAAAACTGAGAGATCAGAAAGGTCATGTTATGAAGGTAACACAGCCACCTCAAAGACTGTGCTTTTAGATATATGTGTGTGTGTACATATGCATTATAAAATATTAAGATGCTATTTTTGAAATAAGCATCCTTCTATTCCTACTTTTTAAGTTTTTTTTAAAGAAATAGGTATTTCTTGAATGAATGTTAAGATTCATTCAGTTGTTTGAGTTGTTAATAAAATGTTTAAATACTTTTCTTTCACGATATTAAATTCTCTTTGCATTCCTGGGGGAGGACCTTCTGTCTATAGTACAACTGTTTATGACTTTCTTGGTTAGTGATTTTTCAAATTTCATGCTTATTCTGGAGTCATTGTTAGTAATATGTATTTTTCCAGAAAATGTGTCCATTTGTGGGAGATCTTTAAAACATATCAATATATTTTCCAGTCATGAATAGTATTTTCTTATATATTGAAATGGTCTACATTACTGGTTCTGGTCCCTTTCTCTTTTGCCTCTTCCTGTTTTCTTTTCCTTTATAATATTGCAGAGAAATTTGTCCACTATTTGTATATTTTTATATAAAATGTTTATTTCATTTTCATTCTGCTTTACGTATTTGTTTATTTCTACTTATATCTTTATTTCCATTTATTTAGGGTTTTTTTACTCACCAACATTTCATTAATACCTTACTACATAAGTAAATATGCCCAGTTATCATTTTTAGCAGCTGCATAATATTTTATTCTATGAGTGCGATATATGTAAGTTGCACAAGTTACCAGCTCCGTCCCCCAAACTCAACCCTGGAGATGGAAGAGAGATGGAAGCAAGAATCTTAAAAACAGCTGTGAGGCAGAAGATGGTCCAGAACAAGCATGGCCACTTGGCTCAGAGCCTGGTCTGCTGCCTCTAGACATGAAAGAGAACATAATTGCTAGAGTTCTTCACCAATACCTGCTCTTTCGCCCTTTAGTCTCAGGATTCCGCAATGATCTCTATGAGCCAGAATGAATAAAAGAAGGTAGTGCTCATGGTTCTCTGTTTCTACAGTAAGAATAGGTAACACTTACTTCTCACAATAGTAAGGAACTAGCTAGGATGGGAAAGATAGACCAGAGGAAGGAAGCCTCTCTTTTCTCATCTGGAGAGATGAGAAAAGCAGGCCCAGCCTGACTGCACCAATTTCCAGAGAAGGCCTCTCAAATGGGGGATCCCCACTTTCCTTCCCCACTCTGGCTTCTTCATGAAGTTTCACATTTCTGTCTCATGAATCTAAGCTCTCTCTGTACTTGAACTCTAAAAGGTGAATTAGGGGGGTGCCTGGGTGGCTCAGTCGTTAAGCGTCTGCCTTTGGCTCAGGTCATGATCCCAGGGTCCTGGGATCGAGACCACATCGGGCTCCCTGCTCTGTGGGAAGCCTGCTTCTCCCTCTCCCACTCCCCCTGCTTATGTTTCTTCTTTCACTGTGCTCTCTCTGTCAAATAAATAAATAAAATCTTTAAAGTATGAATAAATAAATAAATAAAAGGTGAATTGGGGCACCTGGGTGGCTCAGTCAGTTAAGCATCCAACTCTTGATTTCCACTCAGGTCATGATCTCCCTCTCCTTTAGCCCCTCCCCGCCCCCATTCTTGCATGCCAACTCACTCTCACACATGTGCATTCTCTCTCTGTCAAATAAAATAAAATATAAAATAAAATAAAATAAAATATAAAATAAAATAAATAATAAAAGGTTCATTAGACCTGGCTGCCACCCAGTGGGAGTTTACAAAGCTACACATGATACATGCTACAGCCTGAAGATGTCCTGAGATTAAAAAGGGCCAAAGGGGCTGCAGGGGGAGGAGCTTTGTTAGGGGATCAGTGATAGTGGAGTTGTATACACCTGTAACAGAAGGAGCACCCTGAGAAGCAAACAAACCACACAACATTTATTCTTAAATAATAAATAAGTGGCAAAAGAAATACAGGAAAGGAAACATTCATGAAATCCAAGCCGCTAAAGTGCTTTCAAACATAAATTTTAGAAGACCAAGAAGCCTCATCTGACTTTAAAACACTTATAGATATTGAACAATTATTTAAACACGGTCCCATAATATTTCAGAAGGGAAGGGAAAGTATGTCTTTCTTTCTTGTTTATGAGTTCTGATATATACAGCCTATCAAATGACACTCAGGATAATACAAGAGTATTGCCTAACAAGAAAACTGAAATGTCCAAAGCCAAGTTTAAGGTAAAGATACTATAATTCATTCATAGAATGAATGAATTATATGGGGTATAGGGTCTTTGCTATTTATAAAGACATCTGATTCTCTGGAGGTTAAATGAATTTATATTTTCAAATTCAGAGTAAGAACATCAGACTTCACTTATTAATCTACACAGTATATTGAACCAAATCTCAAAATGAGGCCCAGCAGTAAATATGTTTTTTTGAACTTTAAATCCTCCCTCCTCAAGTTCTACAAAAGAGAAATAAAATCTTACATGAAATTAACTGGTTCAAGTGCCTTTAAGGAATGGTTTCCATTCAATGGGATTTTCCCTAAATCATCCCTTTGTCTTCTTAAAGCAAGTGGCTTTGCATTGTATCCTGACACTGGAAGAAGAAAATCCAGCTGAGAGTACTGGTTTTAGACAACTTTTGTCTTGTGGAAAATGCCATGAGGGATGAGCACATTGCCCAGCCTTTGAGGGTTGGACCTGTGGGCCTCATCAGGCTCCCACCTTTCCTGGCTGGAGCCCCTCCAGCCCCGAGGAGTCTGAGCATCCTCGGGCATTGGCACCCTGGTGTGTTTTCTTGGTCTCCTGCCGGGCAGAGCTGGAGAGATCAATGGCCACATCTTCCAAGCCGTTCTCAGGGCTGGCTTCATCTGAGCCTCTCTGGGGTCCTGCCTGTCTTGGGCTAGAACCTTCCTGGAGGTGGTCTGAGTCCCAGAGTCCTGCCAGCTTTTCTTCATTTCCTGGTCTCCTTATCATCCCTGTGGATTTTTTATGCATCCCTTGCAAAAAAGGAAAAGAGAAAAAATAAAAATAGATATCTCCAAATTCAGCAGTTTTGTAAATCTCTTCCTTGTCTTTGTTCTTTAAATCCCATTAAAAGTGCCCTCATTAGTGCCTGTCTCTGGGGCCTCTAGGGGAGCCAGGTAGGTAACTACCCCCATGAAGGGTAGAAGTCTGATGTCGGCCTGTGGAGTGCAGCCAGCAAAGGTATCCAAGTGATTTTTTTTTTTAATTTAATTGTTGCCAATGTTTTAAAATCAGGAGATTGCACATTTAAAGCCAGACTTCCAGCTTCTCTGAAAGTAAGAATGTCTGGCAGCACTGGGCCCACTTTCTTATGTGGCCACAGGTCTGCAGATGCTAGTAAGCACCATTGCCCCACACCTGGCTTGCTTGTGGAAGTTCAGAGGGGTGGACTTGGTTCCCTGCCCAAAATTCTCTTTGTTTCTTCAGTCTTTGAGGGCAAAATCAAGGCCATATTTACAATTGTTATCTCTAGTCTCAGCATAGTGAATGATGGGTAGGGGCTAAAAAAGTGTTTGCAAAACAAAAAATCTCCCCACACCAACCTAGAATTCCACACACACACACACACACACACACCTAACTCTAATCTCCTACCCTGCCCTGGGTGTTATCTTGTGACTCATTCCTCCAAGGTGTGATCCCTGCCCATTAGTCTCTGGTAACAGCAAACAGAAAACAACCAGAATGCCCAGCCCCAAAGATTGGACCTCACCCATGTAGACTGTTCTAACACCGAAAGTCTAAGAGACAGAAAAGCAGGTTGTTAATGGCAGAACTAGGACCCAGACCCCGGACCTCCCGGCTCTGGTATGCAGGGGGTTAATCACTTGCAGGTTTCACTGCTTAGCACTGTCCTCATTCCTATTACCATGAGCTCTAAATTGTATGGTTTCCAAACACTGTAATAACACATGACATTTTGGAAACATATTTCACATATTACAAGTAGTTCTACTCTTAGAACCAAAGCCTGATGTGACCTTTCCACACACTGTCTACACAGTTCTGATGAAAAAGAATTCTACTGACCATAGTTCAAGCCTTTGAATTAATTAAAATTGATGTGATATTCTGGGCCCAAATCTGAGTAAATGTACATTGACTGGCTTTGCAAATGGCTGCTCTTCAGGGAACCCTGCCCCTTCCCCCAGCATCTCTGGCCCTCTTGCTGGCTGCAGGGCTCTCTTCCTTACCCAAGAGCCAGGGTGCGCAGGAACCAACCAGGCCACCCTCGGTGGAGTTGAGGACGGAGTCTGGCAGTGGGATGCAGTGTCGCACCATGGCCCCATAAAGCCCGTACTCGGCCATCACGCTGCTGCCACCCCAGCGCTTCTCCCGTTTCCGCCACTTGGCCCTCCGGTTTTGAAACCAGACCTAATGTGAGGCAGGACAGGAAGCAGAAGAGCATACAGGAGGAGACACAGTAAAGAGGATGCTCCTAGGTATCCCTGAGCAGGGGGTTCTAAAAACAGCCAACTAGTCGTTCAAGTCCCAGACCTTACAGGAGCTATGTCTACTATTCACTTAAAGCTCACAGGGACTCATCCTATTGTGAGGATAATGTTCAATCAGTTTCCACTAAGGTTTTCCAGAGAGCCAGGGATGACAAAAATAAAATTAAAGTATTCTTTCCCACATCATGTAAAGAAGTGGACTACTATGTCTCCTGATTTTTCTCATTGATTGGAAACAGTTCATGCTTGCAATGGTCCCTTTTAATATCAGGTTTTTGGTTTGTTGGTGCTATTTCTCCTCGAAAATATTATCTTAATAAAGAAACAATATGGAATATTGATTAGCTGTTAAAGAGTTAATGGCATATCTTCTGACCTGGAGAAATGTCTAAGATGTGTTGTCAAGCAAAGAGGCTAAGAAGTATAACACAATACCTTTTTGTAAAAACAAAGAGCAAAATTCCATGTGTATAAGTATACATATATCTACAGGCACATACATATAAACATATTCAGTGCCAAATATATATGACACAGAGATGGTGTGCAGAAATGTTACAATAGGCTATTTATATTCGTTTCTCTCAGGGAGTGATAGTCAAAGAGATGATTGATAGATAAATGACAGATAGATAGATAGTTATAGATAGATATAACTATATATATAGTTTTTAGTTGTAGCACACATTATTGTGTAATTTTAAGGAATTAATTAATAAAAGGAAAAAATCATTCAGGTTACAGAGGATGTCTTCTTGGAATAAGCATACAGAATGGCTCTAGCATTGTGGTACCTGCAGCTAAGTGAGCCTCAGTTTGTGTGTCAAGGGAAATGTGTTGGGTTGTTTAGAGGTGGCTGTGTGTATATGAGAAAAACATGTTCTCTGTGATGTCTTTGGGAAAGAGAAAGGGGACCCCAGACACCTGTATTCGGTCTTCCGGGAGCTCAGTTTTCACAGCCAGCATTTCCCGGGCATACACATCAGGGTAGTGGGCCTCGCTAAATGCCTTCTCCAACTCTTCCAGCTGGTGGGCAGTGAAAACAGTCCTGTAGGAAGACCCAAAGCACACGCATGAGTCCATGTCCACAGGAGACTGCCAGGCTTCCCAGATGTAGAAGACCCCGTGCCCGCCTTTCCACACCCTAAAAGGCCACCTCATGGTAACTGGATATCCCACCTCTGAATGATTAGCCTCTGGAAAGTCCAGAAGTTTGGTTCAAACAAAACAGAGTTCTTTAGTATATTTTTCCTCCTCAATGAATTCAAGAAGATCTACTTTAAAGATCCACAAAAATGTGTCTTTAAAATGTTACAAAGATTATCCTGCAGCCTCCTGTGAATAGCAGAATTATGTTCTCAAATGGCTACTGTGTGTCAACCAGGAGGCCACAGGGCCTGCCATAATGCAGCCCCATAGATTCTCAGATTCTGTGTCCTGAGTAAAGGGCCAGGGAAGACAGCCTGGTTGTATACCTGTGCCGCCTCTTCTTCCTCTTGCCAGGGGTGGGGGACACTTTCAGTCCACTCCTGACTTCGGGTGGGCTGTCCTCATCTGTTAGCACAGGAGAAAGAGATTTTAAAGGTGAGCACATTACCTTTTATTAAAAAAAAAAACAACAACTGTTTTTAAAGGTGAGCATATTTTTCAGGGCACCTGGGTGGCACAGTCGGTCAAGTCCCCCATTCTTGGTTTCAGCTCAGGTCATGATCTCAGGGTTATGAGACTGAGCCCCAAGTTAGGCTCCACGCTGAACGTGGAGTCTGCTTGAGATTCTCTCTCCTTCATCCCCCACTTGTGTATGCGCGCTCTTGCTCAAATAAATAAATAAATCTTAAAAAAAAAAAAGGCGAGCATATTTTTCACTTTCTCCTCCAGATTCTAATATGAGGACTGAAGTTATGATTCTGCTAGGGTATGTGAGTATTTAATAATACACTTTAGCATTGTTAGCACTTACTATATTCTAGGCACTCTGCTTAGCACTTTCCATGCATTATCGCAGTTATTATTCACAAAATAAAAGAACTCCAAGGTAGCTACTATTATTGTCCTATTTTTACAGATGAGGAAGCTGAGATGCGGGGAGATTAAGTAACTTGCCCAAGATCACACAGGTTGTACTTGGTGAAGATGGGATTCAAACCCCAGACTGTGTGAAACTACTTGGCTGTTAATGGCACTCTCTACCCCCACTTAGCTCCCAGCTCCCAAATTCATCCACTTCCTTCCACCTCTAATCCCTCTTCTTAATCCATACACCAACATTTCTCTAAGCAGGGGCGGGGGCTGAGGTTTGACATCAGAACCCTTGTCAGGACTTCACTCCCTGCCCTGCTATACCAATTCTGAATCTCTGGAAGTGGGGTCCAGGAAACTCACTCTTGACAAAATTTAGCCATATTTTGCCTTTCATTTTATCAGTGTCCACAGAGGAAAGAACTCATCCTATGAAGGCAGTTTCTGGATTTTTAGTGAAATTACTAATAGAAGGGTTTGTTTTATCTTACAGAGAGACTTATGAATAGATTTTTAAAAGCAGAATGAAAGTTTGCTTGCCTGCTGATCTGGCATGTTTACTTTTATTATTTTGTCTTTTATTATCAGTGGATACTCAATGTACGCTTTTTGCCTTGGCTGCCTGGATGCTCAACTCTAGGTTCTACTATATAGTTTCTCTCAGTCCACGTTTTCTTGTATAATTCTCCGTTTTCTTCCACCCACACCCCAGACCTCTCAATTTTTTTGCCTCTGCTCTTGATAGAATTTCATGGCCTCCTTGTCTTTCCCCATATTCCGCCTCAACTTCTTTGAGGAAATAGCTGGGCTCGGAACAAAATGCTGAGCATAGAACAACGAAATTGACGAGGTTACTTCCTTTCTCACGTGTGGGAAGAAGGGAAGGCAGCGCGAGGTGAAAAGCGCGGTACCTAGACTCCCTTTTCAGCACCCCAGAGGCGGACAGTTCCAGGCCTCCAGGCCTCGAGCTCTTCAATCTTTCAATCCAGCAAACCTTTGAGCGCCTGCAGGGTACTGGGTTCTGTGCTGGTGATGAACAAGCACACCCAGGCCTCACTGACCTCTGCCGTTCGCAGAGGCCGAGACTCGCGCCGGGCGCTGGGGAAAAACCCTCAGGAGACCGCTGCTTGGTTGCCTAGACCCCCAGGATAGGTCCAGAACCTGGTGGTGGTGATATCTGCTGTGCTGCGGGACCAAATCCCGGAGAAGAGGCAGGGATTTGGGGAGAGCCAAGGGGCAGGGAGCGAGGCTGCGAGAATACGCCTCCCCCGACGGGGCCACGCTCTGGGGTCCCGACTCCCCTAAGATCCAGGATGCTGGGAATAGGGGCTCAGTGAGGCGATGGTGAGTTTCCCCAGCATGGCCCCAAGCCGGAGGAAACAGGGGCAAGACCCTGATGGCCTGGCCTGATTACCGGACGTCGGGACGCTCTCGCTGCTCTTCTGGCTGCTGAGCTGGGGCGGTGGACGACCTGGGGCTTGCTGGGTAGCAGGTTCAGGCGCTCCGGGTGGCAGGAAAGGCACGTCGGCTAGGAGCAGGCAGGGCGCCCGAGCAGCCACAGGAGGCTGCGCGCCGAAGCCGCAGAGAAGGCCGAGCCCCAGTGGGAGGGCCCCGCGCGCGAGGCAGGAGCCCCCGAGACCCGGACCCGTGCAGGGTGCGGCCGGGGAGGCCTCACAACCAGATTCTGTCCCGGGGCCGGCAGGCGCAGGCACCTCAGCCTCCAGGCCCAGCAGGTCGGTGATGGCGAAGCCGCGGGGGCGCGAGCCACTAGGGGAGCCGCCAGGCACCAGCGCCCTGCTCCTGGAGCGCCCGTCGTAAAGTGCGTCCCGGTAGGTCATTGCTTCTCAGTCGCCGAGGCTTGACCTTCTCTAGGTCACGTTTGCAGAGTGGGCGCAGCTCAGAGGACGCTTTATACTACCCGACCGCCCGTCGGGCGCGGAAGGCCAGGAGGGCTCCAATCAGTGGGGCGCGGACGCGTCATCGCCTCGGACCCCGCGAGATGGGGACGCCACTAGTTTCCCTCCCCTCGGTCGCCGCCCTCCCAGCTGCAGTCCCCTCAATCACCTCCTTGTCTCTCTTCTACAGCTGTCCTCCTGTCCACTCCCCAGCCGATCCCCCCATCCACCGCCCCCCCCCCCCCCCCCCCCCCCCCCCATTCTCAGGGAGAAGAAAGTAGGAAGGGGACGATCCGGCTATCTGCCTGTTCCTCTAAAAGCCGCATATTCAGGCCCCGGTGTGGTCTTCTTTTCTCTAGGTGGAGGTCCCGCTCACAGCTGCCCCAAAGCCTCCTCCCAAGACCCAGTTGCCCATTAAGACCTAGGGCCTCGGGGTACCTGGCTGGCTCAGTCAGAGGAATATGCGACTCTGACTCTCGGGTTGTGAGTTTGAGTCCCACGTAGGGTGTAGAGATTACTTAAATAAATAAAACTTTTAAAAAATATTTTTTAAAAAGACCTAGGACCTCATTCCCAGCCACACTACCACCAATACAACATACGCCAGCCCTCCAACTCCACCGCCAGAGCCTTCCCCGAAAATCTCCAAGGGGAAGGGAGTGGAAAGCGTTTATTTAATCCACTCCCCCTTCACCTCCAGCCAAAGCCACTCCCAGCTCCCTAAATGGCTTTAGCCGGGGCAAAACTCACACGAACTGGGGGAAGAAGTAGAGAGAGACAGATGTAGAGTGGACCGAAGAAGAGTGACCAGTTTAGTAAACAAAAGTACTAGAGGTCCAATGAAATTTTAATTTCAGATAAACAACGAATATTTTTTTGTGTGTGTAAGAATATATCAGTATTTTATCTGGCAACTCTAAATTGGGTGTGGGGGGTAAATTGGAACATAAGACCTGTCTGCTAGGAGGCACCCCTCTTCAAGGAGGCAAACAAATTACTGTCAGATTTTAGGATTATTCAAAGAAAGCCCGATTGTCCTGTGAAACTTCCTGATTTGTTAAAGTTGGCGCCAAACAAAGCACGTGAGTAAACCACTCCTGGCTCACACGCCAAAAATTTGAGTCCACCCAACCCCAATAGTTCGAAACCTTGAGCCCACCCTTCCCAAACATAGAATCCTGGAAACGGAATCTCTTCAGTGTCTCCCCTGAGGGCCCAGCAGTCTGAGGTATCTAGCGAGAGAGGTGAAAACTCTCAGCCCACCGGGACGCGGCGCGGTTCCCTGCGCGCGCCGGAGAGGAGACCGAGCCCTGAAAAGTGGGTCTACGGCTGGCTGCACCTTCGAGTGGGTCCTCTGTTAAACATGCAGATTAGAGGAGCTTCCGATAAAGATAATTACAACAGGCTGGGCATTAACTTTCCATTATTAAAGGAAGACCCAAATCTCCCCCCTCGCAAGCTGTTCCCGGTATTAGCAAAACAATAACTTTCCTTTGGGATAATTGTCTTTTGAATCGCTGGGGGTCAGAGGCGGCTTTATACGCCAGCGTCATTTTCGGCTCCGCCAGGAATTTCTCCCCAAATTTATCTCTGGTTTTAAAGGAAGGTGTTATTGACACAGGACCCAGCCAAGTGCTCTAGCTCTTTGCCCAGCAGAATAGTCGTTTGTAATTAAGAATTTGGGCCCACAGTTTAGTAAGACACCTAACGATCCACACATTTTGAGACCAAGTCCGGGGTGTAGACAGGCGGGACCATCGGCCCCAAGTGGCTCAACCGGGGTCAGCGCCTGCAGCCTGGAGTGCCAAAAACCCCCCCCCCCCCCCCCCCCCGCGCCTCGACTAGGGTCTTAAAGTCTCTCTCCCCTAATCCTTTCCCCGGGGAGGCAGGTGATTACCGAGAGGACAGACCTCAAGTGGATGGCCTGGAACCCAGAGGTATCAAAAGGCCGGCGGTAGGAGCCCAACTTCAGTCACCCCACACAGTGACCTCCGCATAGATCAAAGAGCACACTGGTTAACAATCCTTTCGTAAGGATCTTACAAAACCTCTTTTGCAGATGAGAAAAACTGAGGCTTATTAACCAGGTCATACCAGACACGGATAGAGAAACTGGGAAAGCGAAGCTGAAAGAAAGCCGAAGAAGGAGCCGGAATTGCAACTCTAAGGGGACCTTGCAATTCCTGCGCAGGAGCGTCCCTAGAGCCTCCTCCCGCTCCCACTGCAGGAAGGGGCCCTCTGGACCAGGTTGGAGAGATAGATGAACCCGGGGTGTCTTCCTTTTTTGCAGAGTGGCAGTGGCGGAAGCGCAGCGCCTGAGGACACTTTCACTGTCTCCTCCCCAGGGAGAAGCACCTCCCCTGCCCCCTTGCGGCTTTAATCCACGTCCCCACTCCCACGCCCAGCTGCTGTGGCGGACCATTGACTTGCTCGCGGAACTCTGCGGGATCCTCTCAAGAGGCCCGGCGCGGGGGGATGGGAACCGAGCCAAGCGAGCCGGACTAAGCGCCTGGCTCAACGTCCGCCAAGGTGCGAGAGCGCTTCCAGTCATTTAGGAGACTGGGAAAGGAGAGTGCGAGCTGGTACCACCCCGAGCCCACCCACGTTCCGCGAGTCCCCTGGCGCCCTGGCAGGTGCGGAGTCTATGGGTGGGTGCAAGGGTTTGGTGAACTTTTCCGCGCCCTGGCTGGGTGGAGGGTAGGCTCCTCCCAGCCCCCTCTCGACAAACAAATCTGCGGCCAGGAGAAGAGCCCTCTGGAGCATCCCCGCCCTAGCTTACCCCCAGAGTCGTTTTGGAACCCTAAATCCGTTAAAGGGTCCGAATCTGTCTTCATCAGCCAGGATTATCTGGGATTTAACTAATCAGTAAAGGTTTCTCTGCTCATTATTTTCCAAGAAAGGTTTCCATCCCCTCTCTGTGGCCAACCACGAATATGTGCTCCATTTACCCTGGCCACCCACGCGTTCCGGCTTGGCCCAGCGCGAGACTGACACTGGACCCGGTGTGAGTGGCTCAACTGAGACGCGTCCTCGGCTTTTAGGGAGCCGCCCCTGGCCAGGCTGGCAGCATTAAAATACAGTAAGAGTACGGGTGAATAAAATGCATCTCCATGTGAGTGCACAAACAAGCCCTATGGCTCTATTCCTCTTCTGATTTTCTTCCTGCCTCTCTGGCTACTCCTCGGTTGCTTTTGTGCCCCCCTCCCCCTTAAAGCCTGTGTAGATACTGTTCCGCCCTCTCTACCATCTCGTGCCCTGACCATTCTGCCTGCACACCTGCCCAACCTCAAGTGCCAAACCACCCACGTCTTCGCCTGGGGACTTTCTCTGGTCTCCAGAGGCCACTTTGCCCACTAAACAGAGGTGCCAAGGATTAAAACACCCTGAGAAGCCCTGGACCACCTGCCCCAGGTCTAGAGTGGAATAACTCAGGAATGCATTCTATTCTGCTTCCCAGAGGTCCCCAGCAGGGTGTGCCCCAGTTACTTGCTAATTATCATATCCAAACTGCTTTCTTCCTAGGTGCTGTGGGCGCCCCACCCAGACTCCTATTCTTGGGCTCTGGCACCTCCCTCCAGCTGCTGTGAATGTAGGCTGCTAAGAGCTCACCATTGCCCATAATGAGAATTGCCCCCTGCTGACAAAAGACTTTAACCTACACCCCCCATCCGCACATCCAGAATGTTTGACTTATATTAGGCACAATACAAGGCTACCCCTTGCCTCCAGAGGGACAATTCCGTAGAGCTGGTTCTGCTTCAAACCTCTTTCTGCTCAAGGATCAGGCCAAGGCTCAGCTCGACCTATGAGCACACTCTTGCCCAGCTCCTCCCCCTTCTCTGACTTCCCTAATCCCTGAGACCTCTTCAGCCTCTTCCCCAATAAAGCTCATACATCCACATTCTCTCTCCAGCTCTGCTTCTAGGAACCTGTTCCCACCTTATTTCCCTACTTCCCTATGGTGTTGCCCAAAAGCATCTCCCAGATAAATGACTTATCCTGGAGTGCTTGACTCAGAGCCCACCTCTGGGGAAACCCAAACTCACACATCCTATTTCTCAGGCTCCCCTGGGCACCATTCTCTCTCCCTCACATGAGATCCCATGATTCAGTCATTATCTGCCTGCCAAGAACTCCCAAATCTGTCTCCAGCCTGGGATGTGCTCCTGCAGTTCAGGCTCACATCAATGGCCTCCTGGACTTCTGTCCCAGTGTCCCAGGAGTACCACAGCACAGTCCCATCAGCACTGAATGCAACATCTGCCCCTCATGTCTGCATCTCCCCAAGACTTCTTCAGCTCCACCCCAGGGACCCAAACAGAGCCCTCCCCACCAGGTCTACCTCCAATTACCAAAAATAACATGAGTAACAACAAGGGCTGACATCTCTTGGGTTCTTACTATGGGCAGCTACTATTACATATGCCTTATCAAAAGGATCGCATTTCATCCTGACCACAACTCTAAGGGTGGATGCTATTGTTGTCTATATCTTTCAGGTAAAGAAACAAAGATTTGGGGAGAGGGTAAGTAATCACATAAATTACCCAAGGTCACCCCACTGCCAAGTGGCAGAGCCAGATTTGAACGCAAACACTGTGAGACTAATGCATAGTTCTGCACCACTAGCTAGCCTGCATCGGTCTTCAAGTTCTCTCCCTGCCCATTGCCACACAATGGGTCTGGCCAAGCTAGCACTTGCTAGAGGGAAATGTATTTGTCAGTCGATGGCTACTCAGTATCCAAACAACTCTTAAGGTGCCCTGCAAGAGGTGCTTTCTTTGTGTGGGGTAATGGGTGGATGCTTTCTCTTCCCACTCTCTGGCAGTTCAGTTATAACCTGGAGTCCCGGGGCCAGTGCAAAGGGCCAGGTATGTAGTCCTTCCCAGATTCCCCTCACCCCACTGGAAAAATCTCTTCTACACTCTTGCAGTACTTGATGCTCCTTATGCCATCTTGTCTTACCTTTCAGTTCTTTTGTATCTGTCTTCATCCATCCATCGGCTTCAGGTGCCCAGGACCAAGTCTTACTCATAATCACATCCCAGAAAAATGCTCTTTATCTTCCAAGACAATGCATTTCTTCATGTGGCTTCTGGATTGGTCTCCTCACATTGGACCAGTGGTTCTCAAAGTGTGGTCTTCAGACCAGCAGGACCAGCATCACCTGGGAACTGACTAGAAAGACCGACTCTGGACCCCACCCAGACTTACTGAATGGAAACTGGGGGTGGGACCCAGGAATCAGTGTTTACAAGCTCTCCAGGGGACTCCACTGCCCCTTCAAGTTTGAGACTCAGGGTCTTCTAGCAATGTTTCATGAACCATGTGTCCTTCTTTGTTTAACAAATATGGTCTGAGCATACAAACCTCATGCTCTGAGGAGCTATGGGGAATGCTTGAGTTCAAGTGTAGGATAACAGTTAACATCCAGATGTGAACTAAAGGAACCAGTAAATCAGGGGCACCAAAAAAAGGAAGAGAAAAACTTTTATTTAAAACTTCTGAATGTTAAAAAATATGTTAATAATAAAACTAATAGGCTCCATCAGTGGAGCACGGGCTGTGTGCCGGGTGCTATGCTAAGTGCTTTATATGTATCAATTCATTTAATACATGCAAAAACCCTAATGAGGGAAGTCTTATTATTATTCCCATTTTGTGGATGAGAAAACCAAGGTAGAGAGCTGTAACTAGTTTGGCAGGCAGTGGAGAAGTCAGGATCTACTGTCAGCCTTGAAGCAGCAAAGTCATGATGGGGAAAATGACAATGTTGGGGGGAGTAGGAAAGATGGCAGAGGACTAGGGGACCCTATTTCAACTGGTCCCCAGAATTGAGCTGGATATCTACCAGACCACTCTGAGCACCCACGAAACCAGCCTGAGACGTAAGAAGATCTGGATCTCTACAAGCAGAATATCGCAGGCGGTTGGTTTTGAGGTATGAATCGGGGAGCCCTGAATCAGCGGGCAGATATCAGAGGATAAACGGCAGAGGGAGGGTGCCTGGCCGCAGGGATCCTACACCGCCAGGATCCTACACCACCAATGAGCAACAGCCTCGCGCGCTGGGGACAGGCACAGACTCACAGACCAGTAGCGGTGGGGAAAGGACTTTAGGGCAGCCCCCGGGGCGGAAACCCGGAAGCCGTGGGGTCATGCACGTGTGAACTGGGAGTGGCTAGAGGTTTTAGAAGCACAAAGAGCAGAAACATGCCCGACCTGGAGGCAGGACTGGGAGCGTTGCAGAGGGGCTTACAACCCAGGACGCTCCAGTTTATAGCAGCACGGACAGAAACAGAGACAGTGTGGCCTGGAGAGCTCACTGAAAAACAGACTGCGGTCTCTCTGCTCTGAAGCAGAGGGTTGAAAATGGTCTTTTCTGCTCTGACTCGCGGAAGAGACGCAGAAAGCCACCAGGGAAGGCCACCAGAGAACAAAAGCCCCAAAAACTGATTCCCGCTGAGCCCATCCCCCACCACAGGGGGGCAGGGCAACTCTGCCCAAACAGAGTTGCCTAAGTAACAGCGCAGCAGGCCCCTCCCCCAGAAGACAGGCTGGGAAAACAAGAGGCCAGCAACCCTAAGGTCCCAAGAAAACAGGTGCATCTTGCTTGGGTTCTGGTCAATAATTTGGACTCTATACATTCCCTCAAACACCCATCAACAGAATGACTAGGAGGAGGAGCCCGCAAAACAGAAAAGATTCAGAGATTATGACTTATGCTGCAGATTTACAAATGGATGCAGATATAACCAAGATGTCGGAGATGGAATTCAGGCTAGCAATTGTGAAGACAACGGCTAGAATGGGGAAATCAATTAATGGCAACATAGAGTCTCTAAGGGCAGAAATGAAAGGTGAATTGGCAGAACTTAAAAATGCTATCAATGAGATCCAATCCAATCTAGATAATCTAACAGCTAGGGTAAGTGACGCAGAAGAACGAATAAGCAATTTGGAAGACAATATAATAGATAAAAAGGGAAAAGAGGAGGCCAGGGAAAAACAACTCAGAATCCATGAAAATAGAATCAGAGAAATAAGTGACACCATGAAGCATTCGAATGTCAGAATAATTGGAATCCCGGAGGGAGTGGAGAGAGAGAGAGGGCTAGAAGATGTATTTGAGCAAATCGTAGCTGAGAAGTTCCCTAATCTGGGGAATGAAACAAACATTCCCATCCTAGAGGCAGAGAGGACCCCTCCCAAGATCAAGGAAAACAGGCCAACACCCCGGGATGTAATAGTAAAACTTGCAAATCTTAGAACCAAGGAAACCATCTTAAGGGCAGTTAGGGGGAAGAGATTCCTTACGTACAGAGGGAGGAACATCAGAATAACATCAGACCTATCCACAGAGACCTGGCAAGCCAGAAAGGCCTGGCAAGACCTATTCAGGGTACTAAATGAGAAGAACATGCAGCCAAGAATACTTTATCCGGCAAGGCTGTCATTTAGAATGGATGGAGAGATGCAGAGCTTCCACGACCGGCAGAAACTGAAAGAATATGTGACCACCAAGCTGGCCCTGCAAGAAATATTAAGGGGGGTTCTATAAAAGGAGAAAGACCCCAAGAGTGATATACAACAGAAATTTACAGGGACCATCTATAAAAACAACATCTTCACAGGCAACATGATGACAATTAATTCATATCTTTCAATAATCACTCTCAACGTGAATGGCCTAAACGCTCCCATAAAATGGCACAGGGTTGCAGATTGGATAAAAAGACAGGACCCATCCATATGCTGCATACAAGAGACTCAATTTGAACCTAAAGATACATCCAGACTGAAAGTGAAGGGATGGAGATCCATCTTCCATGCCAGCGGACCTCAAAAGAAAGCTGGGGTAGCAATTCTTATATCAAACAAATTAGATTTTAAACTAAAGTCTGTAATTGGAGACACAGGAGGACACTATATCATTCTTAAAGGGTCTATCCAACAAGAAGATCTAACAATTGTAAATATCTATGCCCCCAACATGGGAGCAGCCATCTACATAAGCCAACTGTTAACCAACATAAAGAGTCATATTGATAACAATACGTTAATTGTAGGAGACCTCAATACTCCACTCTCAGCAATGGACAGATCATCTAAGCAGAAAATCAACAAGGAAACAAGAGCTTTGAATGATACATTAGACCAGATGGACCTCATAGATATTTACAGAAATTCCACCCTAAAACAACAGAATACTCATTCTTCTCAAGTGTGCATGGAACTTTCTCCAGAATAGACCACATACTGGGTCACAAATCAGGTCTCAACTGATACCAAAAGATTGAGATTATTCCCTGCATATTCTCAGACCACAATGCTTTAAAGTTGGAACTCAATCACAAGAAAAAATTTGGCAGGGGTGCCTGGGTGGCTCAGCCGGTTAAGCATCTGCCTTCGGCTCAGGTCATGATCCCAGGGTCCTGGAATTGAGCCCCGCATCGGGCTCCCTGCTCCACAGGAAGCCTGCTTCTCCCTCTCCCACTCCCCCTGCTCATGTTCCCTCTCTCGCTGTGTCTCTCTCTGTCAAATAAATAAATAAAATTAAAAAAAGAAAAAGAAAAAGAAAAAATTTGGCAGAAATTCAAACACTTGCAAGCTAAAGACCACTCTGCTCAAGAATGATTGGGTCAACCAGGAAATCAAAGAAGAACTTAAACAATTCATGGAAATCAATGAGAATGAAAACACATCAGTCCAAAACCTAAGGGGTAATGCAAAGGCGGTCCTAAGGGGGAAATACATAGCCATCCAAACCTCACTCAAAAAAATAGAAAATCCCAAATTCACCAACTAACTCTACACCTTAAAGAACTGGAGAAAAAGCAACAAATGATGCCTAAGCCATGCATTAGAAGAGAAATAATTAAAATTAAAGCAGAGATCAATGAATTAGAAACCAGAAAACCAGAAATTAATAAGATCGATAAACCACTGGTCAGACTTATCCAAAAGAAAAGAGAAAGGACCCAAATGAATAAAATTATGAATGAAAGGGGAGAGATCACGACTAACACCAAGGAAATAGAAACAACTATTAGAAATTATTATCAACAACTATATGCCAATAAACTGAGCAATCTGGATGAAATGGAGGCCTTCCTGGAAACCTATAAGCTGCCAAGACTGAAACAGGAAGAAATTGACAACCTGAATAGGCCATTAACCAGTAATGAGATTGAAGCAGTGACCAAAAACCTCCCAAAAAATAAGAGTCCAGGGCCTGATGGATTCCCTGGGGAATTCTACCAAACATTCAAAGAAGAAATAAAACCTGTTCTACCGAAGCTGTTTCAAAAAATAGAAACAGAAGGAAAACTTCCAAACTCATTCTATGAGGCCAGCATTACCTTAATCCCCAAACCAAGCAAAGACCCCATCACAAAAGAGAATTTCAGACCGATATCCCTGATGAATATGGATTCCAAAATCCTCAACAAAATCCTAGCTAATAGGATCCAACAATACATTAAAAGGATCATCCACCACGACCAAGTGGGATTTATCCCCGGATGCAAGGGTGGTTCAACATTCGCAAATCAATCAATGTGATAGAACACATTAATAAGAAAAGGGAGAAAAACCATATGGGCCTCTCAATTGATGCAGAAAAAGCATTTGACAAAATACAACATCCTTTCCTGATTAAAACTCTTCGGAGTATAGGGATAGAGGGAACATTCCTCAAGTTCATAAAATCCATCTGTGAAAAACCCACAGTGAATATCATCCTCAATGGGGAAAAGCTGAGAGCCTTTCCCTTAAGATCAGGAACACGTCAAGGATGCCCACTCTCGCCACTATTGCTCAACATAGTACTAGAAGTCCTAGCAACAGCAATGAGACAACAAAAAGAAATAAAAGGTATTCAAATTGGCAAAGAAGAAGTCAAACTCTCTCTTTTCACAGATGACATGATACTTTATGTGGAAAACCCAAAGGACTCCACCCCCAAATTACTAGAACTCATACAGCAATTGAGTAATGTGGCAGGATACAAAATCAATGCACAGAAATCAGTTGCTTTCTTATACACTAACAACACAACTGTAGAAAGAGAAATTAGAGAAATGATTCCATTTACAATAGCACCAAAAACCATAAGATAACTCAGAATAAACCTAACAAAAGAGGTAAAGGATCTATACTCTAGGAACTACAGAACACTCATGAAAGAAATTGAAGAAGACACAAAAAGATAGAAAAATATTCCACGCTTATGGATCGGAAGAATACACATTGTTAAAATGTCTATGCTACCCAGAGCAATCTATACCTTCAACGCCATCCCGATCAAAATTCCAAAGACATTTTTCAAAGTGCTGGCACAAACAATCCTAAAATTTGTATGGAATCAGAAAAGACCCCAAATCGCCAAGGAAATGTTGAAAAAGAGAAACGAAGCTGGGGGCATCATGTTGCCCGATTTAAAGCTATATTACAAAGCTGTGATCACCAAGACAGCATGGTACTGGCACAGAAACAGACATATAGACCAATGGAACAGAATACAGAACCCAGATATGGACCCTCAACTCTGTGGTCAAATAATCTTTGACAAAGCAGGAAAAAACATGCAATGGAAAAAAGACAGTCTCTTCAATAAATGGTGTTGGGAAAATTGGACAGCCACATGCAGAAGAATGAAACTCACCATTCACAAAGATAAACTCAAAGTGGATGAAAGACCTCAATGTGAGACAGGAATCCATCAAAATCCTAGAGGAGAACATAGGCAGTAACCTCTTTGACATCGCCCACAGCAACTTCTTTCAAGATACATCTCCAAAAGCTAGTGAAACAAAAGCAAAAATGA
>NC_058412.1:88419223-88436192 GCF_002201575.2 Neomonachus schauinslandi | reverse complement strand
GATATTTGCAAATGACACTAGAGATAAAGGGCTGGTATCCAAGATGTATAAAGAACTTCTCAAACTCAACACCCAAAAAACAAATAATCAAGTCAAAAAGTGGGCAGAAGATATGAAAAGACACTTCTCTGAAGAAGACATACAAATGGCTAACAGACACATGAAAAAATGTTCATCATCATTAGCCATCAGGGAAATTCAAATCAAAACCACATTGAGATACCACCTTACACCAGTTAGAATGGCAAAAATGGACAGGGAAAGAAACAACAAATGTTGGAGAGGTTGTGGGAAAAGGGGAACCCTCTTACACTGTTGGTGGGAATGCAAGTTGTTGGTACAGCCACTTTGGAAAACAGTGTGGAGGTTCCTCAAAAATTTAAAAATAGAGGTACCCTATGACCCAGCAATTGCACTACTGGGTATTTACCCCAAAGACACAGATGTACTGAAAAGAAGGGCCATATGCACCCCAATGCTCACAGCAGCAATGTCTGCAATAGCCAAACTGTGGAAAGAGCCGAGATGCCCTTCGACAGATGGACGGATAAGGAAGATGTGGTCCATATATACAATGGAATATTACTCAGCCATCAGAAAGGATGAATACCCAACTTTTACATCAACATGGATGGGACTGGAGGAGATTATGCTAAGTGAAATAAGTCAAGCAGAGAAAGTCAATTATCATATGGTTTCACTTATTTGTGGAACATAAGGAATAGCATGGAGGACATTAGGAGAAGGAAGGGAAAAATGAGGGGGACGGGGAATTGGAGGGAGAGATGAACCATGAGAGACTATGGACTCTGAGAAACAAACAGGGTTTTAGAGGGGAGGGGGAAGGGGGGATGGGTTAGCCCGGTGATGGATATTAAGGAGGGCATGTACTTCATGGAGCACTGGGTGTTATACGAAAACAATGGATCATGGATCACCACATCAAAAACTAATGATGTATTGTATGGTGACTAACATAACATAATAAAAGAAAAAAAGAAAATGACAATGTTTCTCACACCTGTCTGGCATTCGGGATTGTTTTTGTTTTGATTTCTATGAGCCTGAGGCCTGTAAAAGATTTAATCTGGCACATCTCCAATTGCCATTAATTGATGGTGCTGTGGGCTTGAGGCAGATTTCTGTGAGAGGCTCCTATGCCCATGGTTGGTCTTTTCCCTTTAGGTTCTGAGATGATAGGGAAATCCCAGGTAGGAATGCAGGTAACACTTTGGCCCCAAGGAATGTATTTCCTTTCCTCCTTCTGGGACTCTGTATCTGTCTCCTCCTTCCACTTCCCTCCCCCTCTCTTGCTTAGCCCTTCCTTCAATTTAGCTCATCAAAAAGCTCAGGGCCACTCTCCTTAATTCCCATCTGTAAGTCAAATGAACTCCAAGACCAAGTTAAACTCAGGAGAGAGCATAGCATCCAGCACCTGTGCTGGGATCCCCAGGGCAGAGAGAAGACATGACCGAAGGTGTGTATGGCCTCCCCAAGTGGGAGGAAGAGACTCTGGCAGGTGTGTTGTTTGGGCATGGAATGCAGTGAGAGGGTAATGGCATAGATCAAGTCAACCAAAAGGTCATGGGAAGGGGACACTAAAGGCAGGCAGGAGCTGTTGATGAGTTTCATTTCCAGCATTAAACAAGCATTAGGTCATCTACTGGTGGAGAAAACTCTCTGGCAGCAAATGATAATGTGCTTGTAATGGATTTGTAATGAGGTAAATATGTGATCACCATCCAGGTCCACACCTAGGCTGACGCTCTGGGTGAAGCTAAGAACGGCTCTGCCAGGGAGGGTGGACTGCAATTTCCACCAGCTCCAGGGAGCCTCTCCTAGGACACAGACACTTCCCATTTGAAGGAGGTCCTCGCTCCTGCCACAGTGCTTAGCTCTGTCAGCTCTCTTGGAGATACCTGTCACATTTGTAATTATTCATTTGTCCATAGGATACTGCACTTTGCTTATACCCTTACCAGATGCTATAGCTGGCACTGTCTGAGGGCTGCCCACCAGCCCCCCAGGTCACCTGCAGCATCTGTGGACAGTTCCCAAACACACCAACAACATCCTGCCTCAGCACCTGCAACTCTGCCTGATGATGTTCCCAGTCCCCAGGAGTGCAGTGGCCAGGCCTGGGATCCAGGGAGGCAATGGCCCCAGCAACAACCCTCCAAGGATGACCGGGAGGTGGTGGGTAATACCAAGGCATCCTTGCCAAGTGGAGCAACGAGACTGGGGGCATTCTGCACAGTCACTCCAAAGGCCCCGTCAGGATTGAGCCCCAGCAAACCCCACTCATTATCACAGACTTCCTTGTGTCCTCCCCCTCTCCCCTACCAGAGCTGCCTTGTTTCACCTTCCAGATAAACTATTTCATCTCAGTCCCTGTCTCAGGGTCTGCTCTGGGGACCCAAACCTGGATAGTGAATAAGCTCCACAAAAGCAGGGTTGGGCAGGCCTGGCAGCACCATATGCTGGGTGCCTGGCACATGGCTGGCACAGAGTGAGTGCTTTCCAGAAGGTCTACAGAGTGAAAGAATCCAAGGGTATGATGCATATGAATCATGTGTCTGTTGCCAAAACTAGCTCCTCCCCATCTACTCAGCCCTATTTCTCAAGAGCCCCCTCCCCGGATGCTAAAGGCCTGGTCCAAGGAAGATGGGCTGAAAGCACATCTCCATGGCAACTTTGGCACTTGGGGCAGAAAGGAGCCCAACATTGGAACTCATAGCTCAGCCCTGGGACTGGTCATCCTGCCTAGTGCCTCTTTTCACAGAGCTGTTGTGTTCACTGCTGCCAACCAAGATTTTGAAATGTGTGGCACCAAGCCGCCAGCCACTCTGCAACTGTATTTACATTTGTGCTAGGTTTTTGCCTGTGAGGCTAAAGGAAGTGGCATAGAGGCTGGGGTGGGTATGGGACTTGTGGTGACCCAGGCTGGGGACAGGATGGGGCTGGAGCAAGCCATCTGTGCTCTGTCAGCCTGGACAAAGGACTGCAACATGTCTGTCTGATTATTGAATCTTACTTGTCCTAGCTCACTCCCCCCAAACACACTAATTAACCAGACATCCTCAAGTCAACTAGAGAAATCCTCATTAAAGAGGAGAGGAGGAAGCATAAAAAGGAGAAGGTACGACAGTGAAAACCCACCACCACCACCCCCTGCAGACACGGGCTGCCATGTGATTTAAATCAGCCCTTACTGAACACAACAAAGATGTCAATGTGCATCTCCCCAGAGAGAGAGGAAGGGGCAAACACTGAGACATTTTATTCTTTACACTACCATTATAGCCAAGGCTTTCATCTGCAAAGGGGGGAAGTATTTGGAGATGGTTTGTGTTCTTGGCCCTTTCATGCTTGGAGAGACTTTCATCTCATGCTCTTCACATGCTGAGCTCACTGGTGATTCTCCAGCCTGGGGTCTCCTGTATTTCATTGGTTCTGGAAATTATCAGATTTTATCCTTTTTAATATTGCCTCTCCTCCATTCCTTCTAGGCTGTCCTTTTTGAGTTCCAGTTACTCTTTGGCTGGGCTTTCTCAGTCTCCTCCATGACTCTTAAGCCTCTTTCATATCTTCTGTCCTCCAATCATTTTGCTACAGCTCTACCTTGACATTCCCTAACCTCTCTTCAATTGTGCCTAATCTGCTTTGTAATCAGTCCACTGTGTTTTAAGTTTAAGACTGTAATTTTCATTTCTGTCTGATTTAAACCCACTCATTTTAGAGCCACCATCAGTGTTCAGTATCTGAAGCATTTAGAGGTCAAATTCCGTCATTTGTTCTTTCTGCTGACTCCTGCTCACAGTAGTTTTGTTTTTATTTTTATTTTTATTAAGACTTTGGGTTTTTTAGAGCAGTTTTAGATTCACAGAGAAATTGAGCAGAAGTATACAGAGTTCCCATATACCTCCTACCCCCCACATGCACAGCCTCTCCAACTATCAACATCCCCCCCCATTCAATGAACCTACACCAACAAATCATTATCACCCAAAGTCCATAGTTTACATTTAGTTCACTCTTCATGTTGTACGTTCCGTGGGTTTGGACAAACGTATAATGACATGTATCCACCATTACAGTATCATATAGACTATTTTCACTGCCCTAAGAATCCTCTCGGCTCCACCTGTTCATCCCTCCCTCCCTCTAAATCCTGGTAACCACTGATTTTACTGTTTCCATAATTTTTCCTTTTCCAGAATATCATATAATTGGAATTGTATGTTCTGTATCCCCTTTAAATTGGCTTCATTCACTTAGTAATATGCACTTAAGTTTCGTCCATGTCTTTTCATGGCTTGATAGTTCATTTCTTTTTTGTGCTGAATAATACTCCATTGTCTGGAGGTACCATAGTTTACTTATCCATTCACCTCCTGAATGATATCTTAGTTGCATCCAAGTTTTAGCAATTATGAATAAAGCTGCTATAAACATCTGTGTGCAGGTTTTTGTATAGACATAAGTTTTCAATTCCTTTGCATAAATATTAACAAGTGCAATTGCTGGATCTTATGGTAAAAGTATTTTTAGTTCTCTAAGAAATCACCAAACTGTCTTCCAAAATGATTGAACCATTCTACATTCCCAGCAGCAATGAATGGCAGTTCCTAAGGCTCCACATCGTCACCAGGATCGTCAGTGTAACAACAGCGTTGTCAGTGTACTGTTGATTTTGGCCATTCTAACAGCTATGTAGTGGTATCTCACCATTGATTTAATCTGCATTTTCTTGATGACATATGATGTCATATGATTTCTTCACATGCTTATTTTACATCTATATATCTTCTTCGGTGAGGTGTCTGTCTTTGGCCTATTTCCTAATCAGATTGTTTTCTTATTGTTGAGATTTAAGAGTTCTTTGTACATTTTGAATAAGTCTTTTATCAGATGTTTGTTTTGCAAATATTTTATCACTGTTTGTGGTTTGTCTTCTCATTCTCCTGACATTGTGTTTCACAGAGCAGAAGTTTCTAATTTTAATGAATTATTTCTTTCATGGATAATACTTTTGTATTTAAAAAGTCATCACCATACCCAAGGTCATCTAGGTTTTCTCCTACTTTATCTTCCAAAAGTTTTATAGTTTTGTATTTTACGTTTAGCTCTAGGATCCATCTTGAGTTACTTTTTGTGAAAGATGTAAGGTGAGTGCCTAGACATTTTTTTTGCATGTTGATCTCCAGTTATTCCAGCACCATTTGTTGAAGGGATTATCTTTGTTCCATTGTATTACCTTCACTTGTCAATGATCAGTTAACTGTATCTATGAGGATCTATTTCTGGGCTTTCTTTCATGAAATTGATCTATTTGTTTATTCTTTTAACAATACCAAATTGTCTTGATTACTGTAGCTTTATAGTGAGTCTTGAAGCCAGGGAGTTCCAGTCTTCCAACTTTGTTCTTCTGCATCAATATTAAGTTGTTTATTCTTGCTCTTTTGCCTCTTCATATAAACATTAGAACTACACTGTTGATATTCAAAAAATAATGATGGTATTTTGATTGTGACTACAATGAATCAATAGAAAAATTGGGGAAGAACTGACATCATGACACTATTAAGTCTTCCTATCCATGAACACGAAATTTCTCTCCATTTTTTTAATTCTTCTTTAATTTCATTTATCAGGGTCTTTTTTTCCTCATATAAATCTTGCACATATTTTATTAGATTTATACCTAAGTATTTCATTTTGGGGATGCTAATGTAAATGATACTATGTTTTTAATTTCAAATTCTAATTGTTCATTGCTTGTACCTAAAAAAACAATTGACTGTTGAATCTTAACCTTGTATTCTGCAATCTTGCTATAATTACTTTTTAGTTCCAGGAAACTTTTTTTCTGATTCTTTTGATTCCTACATATATAATCAGGTCATCTGGGAAGAAAGGTGGTTTTCTTTGCAATCCGTATGCCTTTTATTTCCTTTTCTTGTCTTAATGCTTTAGCAAGGATTTTTAGTACAATGTTGAAAAGGTGTGGTGAGTGGGGACATCCTTGCCTTATTCCTGATCTTAGTGGAAAAACTTCTAGTATCTCACCATTAAATATGATATTACACTGATTCCTGACAACATAACACAGAGAATGAGCCTCAGTCAGGCTAGGCAAGTTCCCCAAAACCTGCCCTCCCCATATTGCAGATAAGTCACATTGGGCTGCATGATGGGTGTCCCTGAGATCCAGCCACCCCATACAAAGACCAAGCTGCAAGAGTGCAATCCCCATAGGCAAGCAGTTTGAACCATGCTCTCCTTGAACCAGGGTGAGGAAGAGCCCCAAACCCCACATTCCCTGGGGAGTAACCATAGCCCTATCACAGCAGCAGGCACATGCAGGGCACACAGGGATGGCGGCCAGGGAAGACTGCAATTCTGGGCCACATGGAGCAGCCCCTATGCAAGACCACTCCTTCAGGACTGAGGGAAGTAGCTGTTTTGCCTAATACATATAGACAAACAAACAGGCAAAATGAGGAGAAAGAGGAATATATTTCAAGCCAAAGAACAGGACAAATCCACAGAAAAAGACCTTAAGGAAATGGAGATAAGCAACCTATGTGTTAAAGAGTTCAAAGTATTGGTCATAAGGATTCTCACTGATGTCAAGAGAAGAATGAAGGAAAACAGTGAGAACTTCAACAAAGAGATAGAAAATATAAGAAAATATGAAACAGAAGTTATAACTGAAGTGAAAAATAACTAGAGGAGTTCAACAGCAGAATGGATGAATTAAAAACACAAATCAGTGAGCTGGAAGACAAAGCAATGTAAAACATCCAGACAGTACAGCAAAATAAAAAAATTTTTAAAAAGTTAAAAGAAGTAGGGATACCTTAAAGGACCTCAGACACAATATTAAATGGAATAATGTTCACATTATACAGGTCCCAGCAGGAGAAGAGAAAGTGAAAGGGCCAGAAAAATTATTTGAAGAAATAATGGCTGAAAACTTTCCTAATCTAGGGAAGGAAACACACATACAGGTACATGAATCCCAGAGAGTTTCAAATAAGATAAACACAAAAAGAAGTACACCAAGAAATATTATCATTAGAATGGTAAAAGTTAAGGATAAAGAGAGAATCTTAAAGCAGCAAGAGGAAATGGAGCTACCATACAATCCAGCAATTGCACTACTGGGTATTTACACCAAAGATACAAATGTAGGGATCCGAAGGGGTACGTGCACCCCGATATTTATAGCAGCAATGTCCACAATAGCCAAACTGTGGAAAGAGCCAAGATGTCCATCGACAGATGAATGGATAAAGATGATGTGGTATATATATACAATGGAATATTATGCAGCCATCAAAAGGAATGAGATCTTGCCATTTGCAACGACGTGGATGGAACTGGAGGGTGTTATGCTGAACAAAATAAGTCAATCAGAGAAAGACATGTATCATATGACCTCACTGATATGAGGAATTCTTAATCTCAGGAAACAAACTTAGGGTTGCTGGAGTGGTGGGGGGGTGTGGGAGGGATGGGGTGGCTGGGTGATAGACACTAGGGAGGGTATGTGCTATGGTGAGTGCTGTGAATTGTGCAAGACTGTTAAATCACAGATCTGTACCCCTGAAACAAATAATGCAATATATGTTAAGAAAAGAAAAAAAGAAGAAGATAGCAGGAAGGGAAGAATGAAGGGGGGGAAATTGGAGGGGGAGACAAACCATGAGAGACTATGGACTCAAAAAACAAACTGAGGGTTCTAGAGGGGAAGGGGGTGGGAGGAAGGGTTAGCATCGTGATAGGTATTAAAGAGGGCACGCTCTGCATGGAGCACTGGGTGTTATGCACAAACAATGAATCATGGAACACTACATTAAAAACTAATGATGTAATGTATGGTGATTAACATAACAATAAAAAATTAAAAAAAAAAAAGCAAGGGGAAAGCAACATATTATATACAAGGAAAACACCATAAGACTATAGGCAGATTTTTAAGCAGAAACTTTTCAAGCCAGAAGTAAGTGGCATAACATATTCAAGTGCCCAACAGAAAAACTGTCAACCAAGAATTCTCTACCCACGAAGACTGTCATTCAGAATTGAAGGAGAAATTAAGAGTAATCCAAATAACAAAAGCTAAAGGAGTTCATCACCACTAAAGCAGCCTCACAAGAAACATTAAAGGAACTTCTCTAAGCTGAAAAGAAAAAGAACTAATTAATAATAAGAAAACAAAAAATAAAAGTCTCACTGGAAAGGATAAATGAAAAAATAAAGGTGGGGGGTGAGTAGGAGACCTGGATTTCGTCTGGTCTCAGGAATTCAGCTAGATAGGGATTAAACCATTCTGAACAACTACAAACTCAACAGGAGATCGAAGAAAAGAATAGCAACAACTCTCTGAACAGAAAATCGACCACTTTCTGGAAGGTAGGACGTGCGGAGAAGTGAATCTGAGGCGATATTCGGGAAGATAGATGGCAGGGGAGGGGGCCTCTGTCTGACACTTCTGGCAAGTGATAGAGCCACGGAGCACAAAATTGGAACTTTTAGAAGTCTGCTCCACTGAGGGACGTCACTCCAGTGGCTAAGCAGGGGATGGAACCCTCGTGGGACACTGTGGTCTCAGGACCCTCAGGGTCACAGAAAGACCAGAGGTGCCTGAGTGTGGCAGAGCTCCCAGGTATCGGAGCAGGGAAGCCAGCTGCAGAGACAGAGCCGAGGTGCGGGCTCTCAGCTCAGGGTTGCCATAAACCGTGATCGGCAGCATAGTTGGGTCACTGCTCTTCCAGCAGGGACCCAACATGTGGCAGATCTGGGGAGACTCCCCTTCCTCCCATGGGAGGAGCGGCGCAGGAGTGCACCACAGGGATCCGCTGGGTTTGGAGACTCCACACGGGGTCAAGTGCCAGAGATAGAAACGTTAGGACACAGGCCGAGTGAGCACGGAGTGCGGCCGGAGACTGGGGAGACATGAGTGATTGCCTGCTTTTCTCTGGGGGCTCACTGAGGAGTGGGGCCCTGAGTTCTCGGCTCCTCCGGGGCGAAGATTGGGAGGCCACCATTTTCACTCTCAGCCTCCAAAACTGTATGGAAAGCTTGGAACAAAAGCTCCTGAGAGCAAACCCCAGCAGATTACTTAGCCCAGACTGGCAAGGGCGGGGCAATTCCACTTCCGGCAAAGACATTTGGGAACCACGGCAACAGGCCCCTCCCCCAGAAGATCAGCAAAAACAGCCAGCCAAGACCAAGTTTACCGATCAATGAGAACAGCAGAACTCCAGTGCTAGGGAATAATGCACATAGAATGCATGGCTTTTTTACCATGATTCTCTAGTCTTTCAAAGTTAATTTTTTTTTATCTTTTTTTTTTAATTTTTCTTTTTCCCTTTTTCAACCAACATCTTATCAAACCCTTTTTTAAAAAAACATTTTTATTTTTCATTTCTAGAGTCATATTCTATCCCTTCATAATAGTTACCCTTATTTTTGTCATATATATATAAGTTTTTCTCTCTAAAATTTTGAGATAAAGTTTCTTCTAAAGATCAAAATATACCCTAAATCTCTAGTGTATGGTTTTGTTCTACTCTTCTGCCTGATCACATTCTCTCCCTTTTTTGTCTTTTTTTTTTTAAATCCTCTTCTTTCTTTTTTCAAACAACTTCTTATCAATTCCTTTTACAAAATTTTTTATAATTTTCATCTTTACAGTCATATTCCATCACTTCATATCAACCCTTATTTTTGTACATATATAAGTATTTCTTTCTTTAAAATTTTGGGAGGTACTTTCTTCTAACAGACCAAAATACACCCCAAATCTAGTGTGTGGCACTGATATATGCACCAGCCTAATCATATTTGATCATATTCTGGTTATTTTTGTTTTGTTCTGCTTTTGTTTGTTTTTATCTCTTTCTTTTACTTTTTTTTTCTTTTTTTTTTTCTTTTTTCTTTCTTTCCCTTTCTTTTCCCCTGGCTTCAGGTCTTTTCTGATTTGTTTAGAGTATATTTTCTGGGGACGTTGTTACGCTGTTAGCATTTTGTTCTCTCATTCATCTATTCTCCTCTGGACAAAATGACAAGATGGAAAAAATCACCTCAACAAAAAGAACAAGAGGTAGTAACGACTGCCAGGGACTTACTCAGTATGGACATTAGTACAATGTCAGATCTAGAGTTCAGAATCATGACTTTAAAGGTACTACCTGGGCTTGAAAAAAGCATGGAAGTTATTAGAGAAACCCTTTCTGGAGAAATAAAAGAACTAAAATCTAACCAAGTCAAAATCAAAAAGGCTATTAATGAGGTGAAATAAAAAATGCGGGCACTAACTGCTAGAATCAATGAGGCAAAAGAGTGAATCAGTGATATAGAAGACCAAATGATGGAAAATGAAGAAGCTGAGAAAAAGAGAGATAAACAACTACTGGATCACGAGGGCAGAATTCGAGAGATAAGCGATACCATAAGACGAAACAACATTAGAATAATTGGGATCCCAGAAGAAGAAGAAAGAGAGAGAGGGGCAGAAGGTATATTGGAGCAAATTATAGCAGAGAACTTCCCTAATTTGGGGAACGAAACAGGCATCAAAATCCAGGAGGCACAGAGAAGCCCTCTCAAAATCAATAAAAATAGGTCAACACCCCGACATCTAATAGTAAAACTTACAAGTCTCAGAGACAAAGAGAAAATCCTGAAAGCAGCTTGGGAGAAGAGATATGTAACCTACAAGGGTAGAAACATTAGATTGGCAACAGACCTATCCACAGAGACCTGGCAGGCCAGAAAGGACTGGCATGATCTATTCAGAGCACTGAATGAGAAAAATATGCAGCCAAGAATACTATAACCAGCTAGGCTGTAATTGAAAATAGAAGGAGAGATCAAAAGCTTCCAGGACAAACAAAAACTAAAGGAATTTGCAAACACGAAACCAGCCCTACAAGAAATATTGAAAGGGATCCTCTAAGCAAAGAGAGACCCTAAAAGGAACAGACTAGAAAGGAACACAGACAATATACAGCAACAGTCACCTTACAGACAACACAATGGCACTAAACTCATATCTTTCAATAGTTACCCTGAATGTAAATGGGCTAAATGCCCCGATCAAAAGACACAGGCTATCAGAATGGATTAAAAAACAAGACCCATCGATATGCTGTCTGCAAGAGACTCATTTTAGACCCCAAGACACTCCCAGATTGAAAGTGAGGGGGTGGAAAACCATTTACCATGCTAATGGACACCAAAAGAAAGTTGGGGTGGCAATCCTTATATAAGACAAATTCAATTTTAAACCAAAGACTGTAATAAGAGATGAGGAAGGACACTATATCCTACTTAAAGGGTCTATCCAACAAGAAGATCTCACAATTGTAAATATCTATGCCCCTAACATGGGAGCAGCCAATTATATAAGCCAATTAATAACAAAAGCAAAGAAACACATTGACAACAATACAATAATAGTGGGGGACTTTAACACCCCCCTCACTGAAATGGACAGATCATCTAAGCAAAAGATCAACAAGGAAATAAAGACTTTAAATGACACACTGGAACAAATGGACTTCACAGACATATTCAGAACATTCCATCCCAAAGCAGCAGAATTCACATTCTTCCCTAGTGCTCATGGAACATTCTCCAGAATCGATCACATCCTAGGTCATAAATCAGGTCTCAACCTGTATCAAAAGATTGGGATCATTCCCTGCCTATTTTCAGACCACAGTGCTTTGAAACTAGAACTCAATCACAAGAGGAAAGTCGTAAAGAACTCAAATACATGGAGGCTAAAGAGCAGCCTACTGAAGAATGAATGGGTCAAACAGGAAATTAAAGAAGAATTAAAAAAAAATTCATGGAAACCAATGAAAATGAAAACACAACTGTTCAAAATCTTTTGGATGCAGCAAATGCAGTCCTAAGAGGAAAGTATATAGCAATACAAGCCTTTCTCAAGAAACAAGAAAGGTCTCAAATACACAGTCTAATCCTACACCTAAAGGAGCTAGAGAAAAAACAGCAAATAAAGCCTAAACCCAGCAGGAGAAGAGAAATAATAAAGATCAGAGCAGAAATCAATGAAATAGAAACCAAAAGAACAGTAGAACAGATCAACGAAACTAGGAGCTGGTTCTTTGAAAGAATTAACAAGATTGATAAACCCCTGGCCAGAATTAGCAAAAAAAAAAAAAGAGAAAGGACCCAAATCAACAAAATCATGAATGAAAGAGGAGAGATCACAACCAACACCAAAGAAATACAAACAATTATAAGAACATATTATGAGCAACTCTATGCCAGCAAATTCGATAACCTGGAAGAAATGGATGCATTCCTAGAGATGTATCAACTACCAAAACTGAACCAGGAAGAAATAGAAAACCTGAACAGACCTATAACCACTAAGGACATTGAAGCAGTCATCAAAAATCCCCCAACAAACAAAAGCCCAGGGCCAGATGGCTTCCCAGGGGAATTCTACCAAACATTTAAGAAGAATTAATACCTATTCTTCTGAAACTGTTCCAAAATATAAAAATGGAAGGAAAACTTCCAAACTCATTTTATGAGGCCAGCATTACCTTGATCCCCAAACCAAACAAAGATCCCATCAAAAAGGAGAATTACAGACCAATATCCCTGATGAACATGGATGCAAAAATTCTCAACAAAATACGAGCCAATAGGATCCAACAGTACATTAAAAGGATTATTCACCACAACCAAGTGGGATTTATCCCTGGGCTGCAAGGTTGGTTCAACATCTGCAAATCAATCAACGTGATACAATACATTAACAAAAGAAAGAACAAGAATCATATGATCCTCTCAATAGATGCAGAAAAAGCTTTTGACAAAGTGCAGCATCCTTTCTTAATCAAAACTCTTCAGAGTATAGGCATAGAGGGCACATACCTCAATATCATAAAAGCCATCTATGAAAAACCCACAGCGAATATCATTCTCAATGGGGAAAAACTGAGAGCTTGCCCCCTAAGGTCAGGAACGTGGCAGGAATGTCCACTATCACCACTGCTATTCAACATAGTATTAGAAGTCCTAGCCACAGCAGTCAGACAACAACAACCAAATATATTAAAAGGCATCCGAATCGGCAAAGAAGAAGTCAAACTCCCATTCTTTGCAGATGATATGATACTTGATGTGGAAAACCCCAAAGACTCCAACCCAAAATTGCTAGAACTCATACAGGAATTCAGTAAAGTGGCAGGATATAAAATCAATGCACAGAAATCAGTGGCATTCCTATACACCAACAACAAGACAGAAGAAAGAAATTAAGTAGTCGATCCCATTTACAACTGCACCCAAAACCATAAGATACCTAGGAATAAATCTAACTGAAGAGGCAAAAAATCTGTACTCAGAAAACTATAGAATACTCATGAAAGAAATTGAGGCAGACATAAAGAAATGGAAAAACGTTCCATGATCATGGATTGGAAGAACAAATATTGTGAAAGGTCTACGCTACCTAGAGCAATCTACATATTCAAAGCAATCCCTATCAAAATACCATCAACTTTTTTTCAAAGAAATGGAACAAATAATCCTAAAATTTGTATGGAACCAGAAAAGACCCCGAATAGCCAGAGGTATGTTGAAAAAGAAAACCAAAGCTGGTGGCAACCCAATTCTGAACTTCAAGCTCTATTACAAAGCTGTCATTATCAAGACAGTATGGTACTGACACAAAAACAGACACATAGATCAATGGAACAGAACAGAGAGCCCAGAAATGGACCCTCAACTCTATGGTCAACTAATCTTTGACAAAGTAGGAAAGAATGTCCATTGGAAAAAAGACAGTCTCTTCAACAAATGGTGTTGGGAAAATTGGACAGCCACATGAGGAAGAATGAAACTGGACGATTTCCTTACACCACACACAAAAATAGACTCAAAATGAATGAAAGACCTAAATGTGAGACAGGAATCCATCAAAATCCTTGAGAACACAGGCAGCAAAATCTTTGATCTCAGCCACAGCAACTTCTTCCTAGAAACATCATCAAAGGCAAGGGAAGCAAGGGCATAAATGAACTATTGGGACTTCATCAAGATAAAAAGCTTTTGCATAGCAAAAGAAACAGTCAACAAAAGCAAAAGACAACCGACAGATTGGGAGAAAATATTTATAAATGACATATCAGATAAAGAGCTAGTATCCAAAATCTATAAAGAACTTATCAAACTCAACATCCAAAGAACAAAGAATCCAATCCAGAAATGGGCAGAAGACATGAACAGACATTTTTCCAAAGAAGACATCCAAATGGCCAGGAGACACATGAGATAGTGCTCAACATCGCTCAGCGTCAGGGAAATCCAAATCAAAACCTCAATGAGGGGCGCCTGGGTGGCTCAGTTGGTTAAGCGACTGCCTTCGGCTCAGGTCATGATCCTGGAGTCCCGGGATCGAGTCCCGCATCGGGCTCCCTGCTCAGCAGGGAGTCTGCTTCTCCCTCTGACCCTCCTCCCTCTCCTGCTCTCTCTCTCTCATTCTCTCTGGCTCAAATAAATAAATAAAATCTTTAAAAAAAAAAAAAAACCTCAATGAGATACCACCTCACACCAGTCAGAATGGCTAAAATTAACAAGTCAGGAAATGACAGATGTTGGCGGGGATGCAGACAAAGGGGAACCCTCCTACGCTGTTGGTGGGAATGCAAACTGGTGCAGCCACTCTGGAAAACAGTATCGAGGTTCCTTGAAAAGTTGAAAATAGAGCTACCATATGACCCAGCAATTGCACTACTGGGTATTTACCCCAAAGATACAAATGTAGTGATCCAAAGGGGCACATGCACCCCAATGTTTATAGCAGAATGTCCACAATATCCAAACTATGGAAAGAGCCTAGATGTCCATCAGCAGATGAATGGATAAAGATGTGGTATATATATATATACATATATATATATATACCGTATATATATACCGAGTACAGGAATGTATATATACAATAGAATATTATGCAGCCATCCAAAAAAATGAAATCTTGCCATTTGCAATGACATGGATGGAACTTGAGTGTATTATGCTAAGTGAAATAAGTCAATCAGAGAAAGACAAGTATCACATAATCTCACCGATATGAGAAATTTCAGAAACAAGAGAGAGGATCATAGGGGAAGGGAGAGAAAAATGGAACAAGATAAAACCAGAGAGGGAGACAAACCATAGGAGACTCTTAATCTCAGGAAACAAACTGAGGGTTGCTGGAGTGGAGGGGGTGGGAGGGATGGGGTGGCTGGGTGATGGACACTGGGGAGGGTATGTACTATGGTGAGTGCTGGGAATTCTATAAGACTGATGAATCACAGACCTGTACCCCTGAAACAAATACATTATATGTTAATAATAAAAAAAAAAAGAACAAAGCTGTAGGTATCATAATCCCAGATTTCACACTGAACTACAAAGCTATTGTAATCAAAACAGTATGGTCCTGGTACAAAAACAGCAATATAGACAAGCAGAACAGAATAGAGAGTCTAGAAATAAACCCACACTTAATCTATGACAAAGAGGCAAGAACATATGGGGAAAAGACAGTCCCTTCAATAAATGATGTTGGGGAAATGGGTCAGCTATATGCAGAAGAATAAAAAAAATAAACAAAAATGTTCATCATCATTAGCCATCAGGGAAATTCAAATCAAAACCACATTGAGATACCACCTTACACCAGTTAGAATGACAAAAATGCACAAGGCAAGAAACAACAAATGTTGGAGAGGTTGTGGAGAAAGGGGAACCCTCCTACACTGTTGGTGGGAATGCAAGTTAGTACAGCCACTTCAGAAAACAGTGTGGAGGTTCCTCAAAAATTTAAAAATAGAGGTACCCTATGACCCAGCAATTGCACTACTGGGTATTTACCCCAAAGACACAGATGTACTGAAAAGAAGGGCCATATGCACCCCAATGCTCACAGCAGCAATGTCTGCAATAGCCAAACTGTGGAAAGAGCCGAGATGCCCTTCGACAGATGGACGGATAAAGAAGATGTGGTCCATATATACAATGGAATATTACTCAGCCATCAGAAAGGATGAATACCCAACTTTTACATCAACATGGATGGGACTGGAGGAGATTATGCTAAGTGAAATAAGTCAAGCAGAGAAAGTCAATTATCATATGGTTTCACTTATTTGTGGAACATAAGGAATAGCATGGAGGACATTAGGAGAAGGAAGGGAAAAATGAAGGGGGGGAATTGGAGGGAGAGATGAACCATGACAGACTATGGACTGGGAGAAACAATCTGAGGGTTTTGGAGGGGAGGGGAGTGGGGGGATGGGTTAGCCCGGTGATGGGTATTAAGGAAGGCACATACTGCATGGAGCACTGGGTATTATATGAAAACAATGAATCATGGATCACTCCATCAAAAACTAATGATGTATGGTGACTAACATAACATAATAAAATAAAAAAAAACCAGATGAATGGATAAAGAAGATGTGATATATATATATATACAATGGAATATTATGCAGCCATCAAAAAAACCGAACTCTTGCCATTTGCAATAACGTGGATGGAACTAGAGGGTATTATATTAAGCAAAATAAGTCAATCAGAGAAAGACAAGTATCATATGATCTCACTGATATGAGGAATTTAAGAAACAAGACAGAGGATCATAGGGGAAGGGAGGGAAAAATGAAACAAGATGAAACCAGAGAGGGACAAACCATAAGAGACTCTTAATTTCATGAAACAAACTGAGGGTTGCTGGAGTGGTGGGGGGTTAGACGGATGGGGTGGCTGGGTGATGGACATTGGTGAGGGTATGTGCTATGGTGAGCGCTGTGAATTGTGTAAGACTGATGAATCACAGACCTGTACCTCTGAAACAAATAATACATTATATGTTAAAGAAGAAGAAGAAGAAGAAGAAGAAGAAGAAGAAGAAGAAGAAGAA
>NC_058412.1:88320079-88419213 GCF_002201575.2 Neomonachus schauinslandi | reverse complement strand
AAGAAGAAGAAGAAGAAGAAGAAGAAGAAGAAGAAGAAGAAGAAGAAAATAGGAAGGGAAAAATGAAGGGGGAGAAATCTGAGGGGAGGATGAACCATGAGAGACTAGACTCTGAGAAACAAACTGAGGGTTTAGAGGGGAGGGGGGTGGGGTGATGGGTTAGCCTGGTGATGGGTATTAAGGAGGGCACATATTGCAAGGAGCACTGGGTGTTATACACAAACAATGAATCATGAAACACTACATCAAAAACTAATGATGGAATGTATGGTGACTAACATAATAAAATAAAATTTAAAATAAAATAAAATAAACAAATAAGACAATATCAAACTGAAAACCCTTTGCACAACAAAGAAAACCATCAACAAAATGAAAAGACAAAATACTGAATGGCAAAAGATACTTGCAAACAATATATGTGGTAAGGGGTTGATATCCAAAATATGTAAAGAGTCCATACAACTCAATAACAAAACAACAATCCAATTTAAAAATGGGCAGAGGATCTGAATAGACAGTTTTCCAAAGAAGACATAACACATGACCAACAGGAACATGAAATGATGCTCAACATCACTAATCATGAGGAAATGCAAATCAACACCACAGTGGGATAACACCTGACACCTGTTAAAATGTCTATTATCAAAAACAGAAGAAATAACAAGTGTAGGCAAGGATGTGAAGAAAAGAGAAACTTCGTGCACTGTTAGTGGGAATGTTAGTTTGAGTGGCCACTATGGAAAACAGTATGAAGATTCCTCAAGAAATTGAAAATAGAACTATCATACAATCCAGCACTTATTAATACCACTTTGGGGTCTCTATACAGAGAAAACAAAAACACTAATTTGAAAAGATATATGTACTGCTATGTTCACTGCAGCATTATATACATAGACAAAATAAGTGTCCATCAATAGATAAATGGATAAAGAGGATGTAATATACATGTAATATATATACAAACATACATACACACTTACATATATATTGCAACAACATGGATGGACCTAGGGGTATTATGCTAAGTGAAATAAATCAGACAGAGAAGGACATACTACATGATTTCATTTTTATGTAGAATCTAAAAAACAAAGCAAATGAACAAAAAAAAGAAAACAGAAACAGACAGATAAAGAGAACAAATCAGTGGTTGCCAAGGGGGGGAGGGGGAAGAAGGGTAAGACAAAATAGGTGAAAGGAATTAAAAGGTACAAACTTTCAGTTATAAAATAAATAAATCATGAGAGTGTAATATAGAGCTTAGGGAATATAGTCAATAATATTACAATAATTTTCTGTGGTAACCATTTTGTAATGTATAAAAATATCAAATCACTATGTTGTACACTTGAAACTAATATAATATTGTATATCAATTAGAATTAAATAACAAGTATGATGTTATCTGTAGGCTTTTATAGGTATTCTTTATCAAGCTGACAAAATTCCCTTCTATTCCTAATTTACTGAGAGTTTTTATCATAAATTGGTATTGGATTCTCTCATATATTTTTCTGCCTCTATTGATATGATCATGTGATTTTTTAAAGATTTTATTTATTGGGCGCCTGGGTGGCTCAGTTGGTTAAGCGACTGCCTTCAGCTCAGGTCATGATCCCGGAGTCCTGGGATCGAGTCCCGCATCGGGCTCCCTGCTCAGCAGGGAGTCTGCTTCTCCCTCTGACCCTCCCCCCTCTCATGCTCTCTCTATCTCATTCTCTCTCTCAAATAAATAAATAAAATCTTTAAAAAAAAAAATTTTATTTATTAACTTGTCAGAGAGAGAGAGAGTACAAGCAGGGGGAGCAGCAGGCAGAAGGAGAAGCAGACTCTCTGCTGAGCAGAGAGCCTTATGCGGGGGCTGAAACCAGGAGCCTGGGATCATGACCTGAGCCAAAGGTGGACACACAACCAACTGAGCCACCCAGGCACCCCATGATCATGTGATTTTTCTTTTTAGTCTGTTGATTTGATGGATTACATTAATTGATTTTCAAATGTTGAATCCCTGAATTCCTGGGATAAATCTCACTTGGTCATGATGTATAGTTATTTATATAAATTGCTGGAATTGATTTGCCAGTATTTTGATAAGGATTTTTGCATCTATGTTCATGAGTGATACCGTAGTTTTCCTTTCTTGTAATGTCTTTATCTGGTTATGGTATTAGAATAATGCTGGCCTTACAGAAGGAGTTAGGAAGTATTTCATCTGTTTCTGTACCTTCTAAAAGAAATTGTAGAGAATTAGGGGCCACCTGGTTGGCTCAGTCAGTTAAGCCTCTGACTCTTGATGTCAGCTCAGGTCATGATCTCAAGGTTATGAGATCAAGTCCTGTGTCAGGCTCTGTGCTGAGTGCAGAGTCTGCTTAAGATTCTCTCCCTCTCCCCCCCACCTCTCAAAGCCCTGCTCAAAATCTCTCTCTCTCTCTCTAAAAAACAATAAATAAATAAATAAATAAATAAATAAATAAATAAATAAATAAATAAATAAAATATTTTAAAAATAAATTATTTTTAAAAAAGAAATTGTAGAGAATTGGTATAATCTCTACTTTAAGTATTTGGTAGAATTCACCAGTGAATGCATCTGGGACTGGTTCTTTTTGACCTAAAAGATTATTATTATTGATTGGATTTCTTTAATAGATATAGATCTATTCAGATTGTCTATTTCTTCTTGCATGAGTTTTGGCAGATTTTGTATATGGGAATCCTCTACTTTCTGCTCAACTTTTAAAAATAATTTTAAAAATGAAGTCTTATTATTGATGTTGGCAAGGCCCATGAAGGAGATTTTGTCATTTTTGGTCCCTGGAAATTCCCCTTAAATGTTGACAGATAAGCTTTGACTCTAGATGGACATTTATTATATTTTATTCAGTATTTCTAAGGAAGGTTGTTAGTTTAATCAGTTCACAATTATGGCCAAAAATGGAAATCAAATACTTTCCTTCAGAAAAATTTTCAAGGCTCTTCTGGTTACAAGTGTCAAAAACAACTTGAATCCAGAGATTGGAAAGATGGCAGAGTAGGAGGACCCTGAGCTCACCCTATCCCACATTTTTAACTAGATATCATCCACATCCAAGTCAATAAACCAGAGAACAGTCCAAAGACTGGAAAAACAAATTCCACAACTAAATAAAGAGAAGAACCTGCAGCTCAACGTTTATGAAGGTCAGAAAGGCAAGAAGGATCTGTGTGTGCAGAGAGGGCAGAGAAACAGGGCCTTGCACTAGGGAGTCACACCAGGAAGACGAATCCCCATAATTTGTAGCTTTAAAAACCAGAGGGGCTGAATTCAATGAGTTTATATAATCAGTGGACATGGAGATGTAAAAGTCTGTTGACTCAGTATTGGGCAGGCCAGGAGGGCAAGTGATAGCTGGGTTGCGGCCTTTATTTTTTATTTTATTTTATTTTTTTTAAAGATTTTATTTATTTATTTGAGACAGAGAGAATGAGATACAGAGAGCATGAGAGGGAGGAGGGTCAGAGGGAGAAGCAGACTCCCTGCCGAGCAGGGAGCCCGATGCGGGACTCGATCCCGGGACTCCGGGATCATGACCTGAGCCGAAGGCAGTCGCTTAACCAACTGAGCCACCCAGGCGCCCGGGTTGCGGCCTTTAAAGAGAAAGCAGCCTGAGCAGCCAGGCAACAAAAAAACAGCAGTTTGCACAATGCAGGAGACAAATGGGGGACAGATCTGTTCATACTGATTTTGAAACATGTTGGGGACTTCTCTGAAAATGAGGGAGCTAGCAGGTGCCATTTTCCTCCCCTGCCTGTGAGTGGTGGGGCTGCCCAGACATTTGCTGCCTGATCTGCTGGCAGTACACCACATTCATGAGTTCTTCTGAGGACTAGCCCACTCCACACCTGCTGGTCTCAGCTCTGGGGTCAGGGAAAATATTGTTAAAGCTGTGCATGCACCCTGACCAGCCACTAGGTGCATAGCTGCCACAGTGCATTGCACACATCCAGTGTGCAGGCCCAGCCACATGCTCCCAGATACCAATGTACACGCCCAGCAGACCTGGCATGCAGCCCCAAGCCACTACAGTGCTTCAGTGCAACTTTTTCTAATACCGCCACCCCAGTCCCAAGTTCCCTGGTGGGCGCTCCCCACAGAGCTAACACCACAGAGAGCAAGCACAGCTCACAACAGGTAGAGGGTCAGTGCAGAAGATTGCACTGAAAAGAAAAGTGACTCAGACACAACAGCAGGGCATATGCAATACAGAGGATACTTTCCTGAAGTGCCAGGTTCTGATGAACAGGGAACACTAACACTGCAGGGCACCCCAGAACTTCTTCTTCATAAAGTCACTACTTTCAAGAACAGAAGACACAGCTGACTTTCCTAACGTGGAGAAACGGGCAGACAAAATGAGGAGACAGAGAAATTTATCCCAAATAAAAGAACAGTACAAGGACACAGCCAGAGATCTAAGTGAAATAGATATAAATCATATACCTGATGGAAAATTTAAAGCAATGATCATAAGGATACTCACTGGATTTGAGAAAAGAGTGGAAGACATGAGTAAGACCCTTAACACAGAGATAAGGAATAACAGAGCAGAGATAAAGGGCTCAGTAAACAAAATGAGAAACACACTTGATGAAATGAAGGATGGAAGAAGCAGAGGAATGAATTAGTGACCTAGAAGATAGAGTAATGGAGAGTAATCCAGATGAACAAAAAAGAGAAAAAAGAATTACACAAAATAAAAATAGAGAATTTAGTATCTTGATCAAACATAATAACATTCATATTATAGGAGTCCCAGAAGAAGAAGAAAGAGAAAATAGGGCAGAAAATTTATTTGAAGAAATAATAGCTGATAACTTCCCTATTCTGGGGAAGGAAACAGATATCCAGATCCAGGAGGCACAGAGAACTCCCAACAAAAATTTAAAAAGCAGGCCAACACCAAGACAAATCAAACTTGCAAAATATAGTGATAAAGGGGAAAAAATATAGTGATAAAGGAAAAAAATCTTAAAAGTGGCAAGACAAAAGAAGTCATTAACTTACAAGGGAAAACCCATAAAGCTAGCAGATTTTTCAACAGAACTTTGCAAGCAAGAAGGGAGTGGCACGATATATTTGAAGCACAGAATGGGAAAAAATCTGCAGCCAACAGTACTCTATTCTGCAAGGTTATCACTCAGAATAGAAGGAGGGATAAAGAGTTTCCCAGACAAAGAAAAACTAAAGGAGTTCATGACTACTAAATCAGCCCTCCAAGAAATATTAAAGGGACTCTTTGAGTGGAAAGGAGAGACCAAAAGTGACAGAATAAAGGTAGGAAACACAAAGCAGTGAAAATGAGTATTTCTGTAAAAAATAAGTCAAGGAACTCAAGAAAAAGATGTAAAATATAATGACATATACCTAAAATGTGGGGGAGGAGAGGAGAAAAAAATGGGTTTCAAACTTAAATGACCATCAACTTAATATAGATTGCTATATGCAGAAGAGGTTATACACAAACTTAATGGTAATCATATATCAAAAACCACTAATAAATATGTAAAGAATAAAGGGGAAAAAATCCAAATATATCACTAAAAAACCCCAGCAAACCATGAAAGAGAGAAAGACAAGAAAGGATCAGAGAAAATTGTCAGAAACAATCACAGAATAAGTAATAAAATGACAAGAAATATGTATCTATCAAGAAATACTTCGAATGTAAATGGACTAAAAATTCCAATCAAAAGACTTGGGGTGACAGAGTGGATAAAAAAAACAAGACCCATCTATATGGTGCCTACAAGAGACTCATTTCAGACCTAGAGACATCTGCAGATTGAAAGTAAGGGGATGGAGAAACATCTATAATGCAAATGAATTCAAAAGAAAGAGTGGTTAGTAATGCTTATTTTGGACAAAATAGACTTTAAAAGAAAGACTGTAACAAGAGACAAAGAAGGACACTATAAAATCATAAGTGGACAATCCAACAAGATCTAACAATTATATATAATTATGCACCCAATGTAAGAGCACCCAAATACATAAAAAAGTTAATAACAAACATAAAGGAACTAATTGATAATAACACAATAATAGTAGGGGACTTTAACACCCCACTTATATCAATGGACAGATCATCTAAACAGAAAATAAACAAGGAAACAATGGCATTGAATGACACACTGGAACAGATGGACTTAACAGATATATTCAGAACATTCCACTCTAAAACAACAAAATACACATTCTTTGAAAGTGTACATGAGACTTTCTCCAGAATAGATCACATATTAACCCACAAAACCAGCCTCAACAAATTCAAGAAGATTGAAGTCAGGCCATCTTTTCTGACCACAACCTTATGAAACTAGAAATCAACCACAAGAAAATATCTGGAAAGAGCATAAATACATGGACATTAAATAACATGCTGCTAAACAATGAGTAGGTCAACCAGGAAATCAAAGAAGAAATTAAAAATACGTGGAAACAAATGAAAATGAAAACACAACAGTCCAAAAACTTTGGGCTACAGCAAAAGAGATTCTAAGAGGGAAGTATCTAGCAATACAGGCCTACCTCAAGAAGCAAGAAAAATCTCAAATGAACAACCTAACCTAGCACTTAAAGGAGCTAAAAAAAAATTAAACAAAACCTAAAAGCAGCAGAAGGAAGGAAATAATAAAGATTAGAGCATAAATAAATGATACAGAAAGTTTAAAAAAAAAAAAAGAACAGATCAATGAAACCAGGAGTTGGCTCTTTGAAAAAATTAATAAAATTGATAAACCTCTAGCCAGCCAAAAAGAAAAAAAAAGGATCCAAATAAATAAAATCATGAATGAGAGAGGAGAAATAACAATGAACACCACAGAAATACAAACAATATTAGAAAATATCATTAAAAACTATCTGCCAACAAATTGGACAACCTGGAAGAAATAGACAAATTCCTGGAAACATTTAAACTACCAAAACTGAAAGAGGAAGAAATAGAAAACTTGAACAGACCAATAACAAGCAAAGAAGTTGAATCAGTAATCAAAAATCTCCCAACAAACAAAAGTCCAGGGCTAGATAGCTTCACAGGCAAATTCTTCCAAACATTTAAAGAGTTAATACCTCGTCTTCTCAAACTATTCCAAAAAATAGAAAAGGGAAGAAAACTTCCAAATTCATTCTATGAGGCCAGCCAAAATTACCCTGATACCAAAACCAGATAAAAACTCCATTAAAAAAGAGGACTACAGGTCAGTATCCCTGATGAACATGGATGCAAAAATTCTCAGTAAAATACTAGGAAACAAAATCCAACAACACATTAAAAAAATTATTCACCATGATCAAGTGGGATTTATTCCTGGGTTGCAAAGGTGGTTCAATATTTTCAAATCAATCAATTTGATACACCACATTAATAAAAGAAGTAAACTATTGGGATCCTCTCAATAGATGCAGAAAAAGCACTTGACAAAGTAAAATATCCATTCATGATAAAAACCCTCAACAATGTAGGATTAGAAGGAACATACCTCAATATAATGAAAAACCCACAGTTAATATCATCTTCAACAGGGAACAACTGAGAGCTTTTTCTCTACAGTCAGGAACAAAACAGGGATGTCCATTCTCACCACTGTTATCTCTCATGGTACTGTATGTCCTAGTCTTAGCAATCAGATAACAGAAAGAAATAAAAAACATCAAAGTCAGCAAGGAAAAAGTAAAATTTTCACTATTTGCAGATGACATAATACTCTATATAGAAAGCCAAAAGAGTCCATCAAAAAACTACTAGAACTGATAAACAATTTCAGTAAAGTCACAGTATACAAAATCAATATGTAGAAATCTTTTACATTTCTATACCCAATAATGAAGCAGCAGAAAGAAAAATTAAGGAATCAATCCTGTTTACAATTGCACCAAAAACCATAAGATACCTAGGAATAAACCTGACCAAAGAGGTGAAAGACCTGTTCTCTGAAAGCTATAAAACACTGATGAAAGAAATTGAAGATGACACAAAGAAATGGAAAGACATCCCATGCTCATGGACTGGAAGAACAAATATTATTAAAATATCTATACTGCCCAAAGCAATCTACACATTTAAAGCATTTCCTATCAAAATACCAACAACATCTTTCACAGAACTATAATAAACAATCCTAAAATTTGTATGGAACCACAAAAGATCTTGAATAGCCAAAGCAATCTCAAAAAAGAAAAAGCAAAGCTAGAGGCATCACAGTTCCTGGACTTCAAGCTATATTACAAAGCTGTAGTGATCAAAACAGTATGGTGCTTGCACAAAACAGACACATAGATCAATGGAACAACATAGAAAACCTATAAATGAGCCCACAACTATGTGGCAAGTTAATCTTTGACAAAGCAGGAAAGAATATCCAATGGGGAAAAGATAATCTCCTCAACAAATGGAATTGGGAAAACTGGACAGCAACATGCAAAAGAGTGAACTGGACCAATTTCTTACACCATACATAATCATAAACTCAAAATTGATTAAAAACCTAAGTGTGGGGCACCTGGGTGGCTCAGTCGGTTAATCGTCAGCCATCAGCTCAGGTCATGATCCCAGAGTCCTGGGATCGGGTCCTGCATTGGGCTCCTTGCTCGGCGGGGAGTCTGCCTCTCCCCTGCCTGCCATTCCCCCCGCTGCTTGTACTGTCTCTCTCTCTCTCTGTGTCAAATAAATAAATAAAATCTTAAAAAAAAAAGACCTAAGTGCGAGACCTAAAACCATAAAAATTCTAGAGAACATAGGCAGCAACCTCGTTGACATTGGCAGTAGCAACTTCTTTCTAGATATGTCTCCTGAGGCAAGGGAAACAAAAATAAAAATAAACTATTGGGACTTCATCAAAATAAAAAGCTTCTACACAGGGAAGAAAACAATCAACAAAACTAAATGGCAACCTATGGAATGGGGGAAGATATTTGTAAATGACATATTCAATAAAGGGCTAGTATCCAAAATGCATAAAGAACTTACAAAATGCAACACCCACAAAACAATCCAATTAAAAACTCAGGTAGAAGATATGAGTAGACATTTCTCCAAAGAAAACATACAGATGGCCAATGGACATATGAAAAAAATGCTCATTCTCACTTACCATCAGGGAAGTGCAAATCAAGACCACAATGAGATATCACCTCACACTTGTCAGAATAGCTAAAATCAACAACACAAAAAACAACAGAAGTTGGCAAGGATGAGGAGAAAGGGGAACCCTCTTACACTGTTGATGGGAAGCAAACTGGTGTAGGCACTGTGGAAAATGGTATGGAAGTTCCTCAAAAAGCTAAAAATAGAACTACCCTATGATCCAGTAATCACACTGCTGGGTATTTACCCAAGAATACAAGAACACTAATTTAAAGATATTCATGCATCCTTATGTTTACAGCAGCATTATTTACAATAGCTAAGATGTAGAAGCAGCCCAAATGTCCATTAATAGATGAATGGATGAAGAAGATGTGATATATATATGTCATGAAATACTATTTGGCCATAATAAAGAATGAAATCTTGCCATTTGCAATGAAATGGATGGGGCCAGAGAACATAATGCCAAGTGAAATAAGTCAGTCAGAGAAAGACGAATACCATATGATTTCAGTCATATGTGGAATTTAAGAAACAAAACAAACAAGCAAAGGGAAAAAAATGAGAGAGATTGAAATCAAGAAACAGACTCTTAACTATAGAGAACAAGCTAATGGTTATCAGAAGGGAGGTGGGAAGGGGATGGGTTAAATAGGTGATAGGGATCAAGGAGTGCACTGGTTGTGATGAGCACCAGGTGATGTTAAATCACTATATTGTACACCTGAAATTAATATAACACTGTATGTTAACTAACTGGAATTTAAGTAAAAACTAAAAATAGTCACCTGAGTTGAATTATAACAATTATTATTAATGTACAATTGGAAAGTACACCATAAATATACTTTTTTAAAGAACCATTGAATATTGAAACTTCAGTTTTATTGGAAATATATCTTTTATTGAAATAGAACTTTGCTCAATTACTTCATGTATACATGGGTGAATACTGCCTGATGCTAGCCTGGGACATCATCCATTTCATCTTATATCTCATTTTTTATGTACAGAGCATTGAGATCGCCCTTTTATGTAAAGAAGTGAATGGGGCTAGAAGCAATTTCTTCAGAGCAACATCACTCAATTATTTGAACCCCTTTCTGATTCCATGCCCCAAATCTCACTTTCTATTGATTATCTATTAACTGACAACCTAATCAGGTACTCTTTCAATTTGTTAAAACAAACAAAAAAAAACAACCTGACAAATTTATTTCTTATCCAGTCATTGGAATCTTTCACTTTTTCATTTTCAAAAAAGCATAACCTAAAAGGCTTTACTTAGACCTATCAAATGACTGTTAATTGTACCTATTATCCTTTTGCTTACAAGCACCTCAATTATTACCATCCACTAAGATCTGTAACTTGTTTAAGGAACAAAACTATGAAATTGAGGTAAGATTAGAAAATGTGCATTTTAGGGGCGCCTGGGTGGCTCAGTCGTTAAGCGTCTGCCTTCGGCTCAGGTCATGGTCCCAGGATCCTGGGATCGAGCCCCGCATCGGGCTCCCCGCTCCGCGGGAAGCCTGCTTCTCCCTCTCCCACTCCCCCTGCTTGTGTTCCCTCTCTCGCTGTATCTCTCTCTGTCAAATAAATAAAATCTTTAAAAAAAAAAAGAAAATGTGCATTTTAGAAATGTTCCAGCAGTACTGAACAAAACTAATATATTCAATCAATTTCCATTTTATGTTATTTTACAGTGCTTAAAAATAAAATGCCTGACAGAAGGATAAACAGATACATGTATAATACATACATATAAGAATTGACTTTACAATAATATTTCTGACAGATTTAGCATAGTCTCTCCACATCTGAGAGGGAGGAATTAATCCTACTCAAATGAAGCCTGTTTTCTCAAATTCAGGGGATTCCTAGATTATGTTGTAGGAAGATGTTTATCCTGCACATGCATGCAGTATATGTTCTGCTGGTAGGAGAGCATTATAATCCGGGCTTACAGCAAGGGCGTGAATGATTGCTTCTAAGTGCGTTATTTACAGAGCATTCCACATCGCACTCCCCCATCAGTGAAAGAGAAGAGAAATGGCTCAAGAGTGACAGCAGGAGACTTGTGGCAAGATAAAATGTATTTGTATTTTTATTTTCTATTTCATGGATTTCCAGTATCCAACAATTTTTTGGCAAAAGTCAATGAAGATACTTTTCCTACAAATCTAGATGAATGTTCTAAAAAATATATAAATTAGGAACTTATTTCTAACATATTTTACATGCAAATAGAATATAATAATCAGTCAGAAGGAAAGGTGAAAATCTTCACCTCCTTTGCTTTGACATTAAAATGTGCAGCAGAGATACAGGCCACACCTCCTCAAGCTTTCCCCCATAACTAAGAAGTCTGGGGGTGCAGAACTGACATGCTTCTAGCACACTGGTATTTTCCAAGATGGTTTTGTAAATGTTAAATATTCTGATTCTAAGGAAGTATGGTAGGAAGATCAGTGCTCACCCAGATGCTTTTGCTGGGCTGGTGACACCAATCCCCCACTGCTGTGGGAGTTGATGGGTGTGGGCTCACTGGGACATTCTTCCCTGGGGATCTTCCTGAGCCTGGCAGAGCCACCTTGCCCCCAAATGCCTGAGGACGAAATTCCTCTCAGGGACAGCCACTGGTTGACTGAACAAGTCCTCAGGCATAGCCCCATCCTCAAGATGGGATTCACTGTGGTACAACGGTGCTCTGTGTCCTTGCTTAGCTCCTTCTCCTACCCTGTCCCACCTCCTCACTTTCTGAGAGCTCTCCCTCAACAAACCACAGGCACAAATCCCGTCTCAGACTCTGATTCCACAAAACCTACCTATGCCAAGTGGCTACAGAAGGATGGGCCTCCAAGACTGTGGTAAGTAATGAATGTAACTCATACAACTGTTCATTAAACAAGGATGGATTTCATGGAACAGAATAGAGAGCCCAGAAATGGACCCACAACTATACGGTAAACTAATATTTGACAAAGTAGGAAAGAAAATCCAATAGCAAAGAGACAGTCCCTTTAACAAATGGTGTTGGGAAAATTGGACAGCAACATGCAGAGGAATGAAACTGGACCACTTTCTTACACCATACACAAAAATAAATTCAAAATGGATGAAAGACTGAAATGTGAGACAGGAAACTATCAAAATCTTAGAGGAGAACACAGGCAGAAATCTCTTTAACCTCAGCTATAGTAACTTATTAGACATGTTACCGGAAGCAAGGGAAGCAAGGGCAAAAATGAACTATTGGGACTTCATCAAGATACAAAGCTTCTGCACAGCAAAGGAAACAATCAACAAAACTAAAAGGCAGCCTAAGAATTGGAAAAGGTATTTGCAAATGACATATCTGATAAAGGGATAGTATCCAAAATGCATAAAGAACTTACAAAATGCAACACCCCAAAACAAATAATCCAGGTAAGAAATGGGCAGAAGACAAGAATAGACACTTTTCCAAAGAAGATATCCAGATGGCTTATAGACACATGAAAAGATGCTCAACACGAAATAAGTCAAACAGAGAAAGACATGTATCACATGACCTCACTGATATGAGGAATTCTTAATCTCAGGAAACAAACTGAGTGTTGCTGGAGTGGGGGGTGGGGTGGGAGGGATGGGGTGACTGGGTGATAGACACTGGGGAGGGTATGTGCTCTGGTAAGTGCTGTGAATTGTGCAAGACTGTTGAATCTCAGATCTGTACCTCTGAAACAAATAATGCAATATATGTTAAGAAAAAAAAAAAAGGAAGAAGATAGCAGGAGGGGAAGAATGAAGGGGGGGGAAATTGGAGTGGGAGATGGACCATGAGAGACGACGGACTCTGAAAAACAAACTGAGGGTTCTAGAGGGGAGGGGGGGTGGGAGGATGGGTTAGCCTGGGGATGGGTATTAAAGAGGGCACTTATTGAACGGAGCACTGGGTGTTATACACAAACAATGAATCATGGAACACTACATTAAAAACTAATGATGTTAAAAAAAAAAAAAGAAAAGATGCTCAACATCACTCATCAGGGAAATACAAATCAAAACCACAATGAGATACCACCTCACAACTGTCAGAATGGCTAAAATTAACCACACAAGAAACAACAGGTTTTGGTGAGGATGAGGAGAAAGGGGAACACTCTTGCCCTGTTGGTGGGAATGCAAACTGCTGCAGCCACTCTGGAGAACAGTTTGGAGGTTCCTCAAAATGTTAAAAATAGAACTACCCTATGACCCAGCAATTGCACTACTAGGTATTTACTCATAGGATACAAAAATACAGATTTGAAGGGGTACATGCACCCCAGTGTTTATAGCAGAATTATCAACAATAGCCAAAGTATGCAAAGAGGCCAAATGTCATTTACTGATGAATGGATAAAGAAGATACAGTATACATATGATTTCACTCATATGTGGCATTTAAGAAACAAAACAGGTGAGCATAAGGGAAGTGGAAGAAAAATAAAACAAGATGAAAACAGAGAAAGAGACAAACCATAAGAGACTTTTAAATATAGGAAATAAACAGACGGTTGCTAGGGGAGGTGGGTGGGGGGATGGGGTAATTGGGTGATGGGCATTAAGGAGGATACTTGATGTAATGAGCACTGGGTGTTATATGTAACTGATGAATCACTACATTCTACTCCTGAAACTAGTAATAATAATAATAATAAAGATATGGTATAATATATAATAGAATATTATTTGGCCATCAAAAAGGATGAAATCTTGCCACTTGCAACAATGTGCATGGAGCTAGAGTGTATCATGCTAAGTGAAATAAGTCAATCAGAGAAAGACAATTATCATATGATCTCACTCATATGTGGAATTTAAGTAAGAAAACAGATGAACATATGGGAAGGGGGAAAAGAAAAAAGGAGAGAGGGAAACAAACTATAAGGACTCTTTAACAATAGAGAACAAACAGGGTTGATGGAAGGAGGTGGGTGGGGGATGGGTTGGATGAATGATGGGTATTAAAGAGGGCACTTGTTATGATGAGCACTGGGTGTTGTATGTAAGTGGTGAATCACTGAATTCTACTCCAGAAACTAATATTACACTGTATGTTAACTAACTAAAATTTAAATAAAAAATAAAATAAACAGGATGGATCTCACTGCTTTTCAATTTTACCTTAATAAACCTGCCTTAAAAAAAAAAAAAAAGATGACCTTCCATGGAAAAATAGTTACCATTGCAAGAACAAATGATCTCTGTTTATAATATGTTAACCAAGGAAATTTTTCAGAAAAGCAAGAGGGGAAGCCTGACAAAGGATCCCCTTCCTCCATTTAAAATATTCTCTGGGACTTCTACTGTGCAGCATCTCACAGGCAGAAGACTGAGCTAAGGGCTGGGTCATTCCATGGTGTCCCAAGTGCTGATCAAGGGGTGAGTTCATGATTAAATTCTCCCTTGTGGGAGGGAGATACAGGCCTCCAGTTATGGAATGAATAAGTCATGGAATAAAAAGCAAAGCAGAAGGAATATAGTCAATGATATTGTAATAACGATGTAATGGGACAGACAGTAGCTATATTTGTGGTGAGCAGAGCATAATGTATAAACTTGTCAAATCACTAAGTTTTACACCTGAAACTAATGCCACAGTGTGTATCAACTATACTCAAATCAAAATAAAAAATAAAAGAGTAAATGTCACACTTGCAATGGCTAGTAATAACAACAACAAAAATCTTCCTCTTGGGAGAAAAGGAGGAAGAAAGAGATGGAAAGGAAGAGAGAGGAAGGAAAAGCTGGACCCAGAGCCACATCCCCCACTGACAGAGGAGGTCTTCTAGGCACCTCCAGTAATCTGTGACAAAGTCGGGGCTGCATAGATGAGGAGATAAAGAAGAAGAGGTATACAATGGAATATTACTCAGCCATCAAAAAATGAAATTTTACACTTTGCAATGACATGGATGGAATGAAAGGGTATTATGCTAAGTGACATAAGTCAATCAGAGAAAGACAATTATCATATGATTTCCCTCATAGGAGGAATTTAAGAAACAAAACAGGATTATAGGGGAAGGGAGGAAAAAATAAAATAAGACAAAATCAGAGAGGGAGACAAACCAGGGTTGCTGGAGGAGAGGTGGGGAGGCAGATGGGCTAACTGGGGGATGGGCATTAAGGAGGGCACATGATGTAATGAGAACTGGGTGTTATAAGCAACTGATGAATCAGTGAAGTCTACCTCTGAAACTAATAATACACTATATGTTAATTAATTGAATTTAAATAAAATTAAATTTTTAAAAATTTGGGGTTGTAATTCCTGTTCTGCCTTTCAAAAGAGCACTGCTCAAAGCTCTAAAGGCTTTCCTCTGCCTGACTGTGCTGTGTTCACAGGGTCATCGTGTGATTATTTGGGGTCTGGTTTGGTTTTTCTCTTGTTTATTTTCACTTAACAGCTGCGTGTTAATAGAAAGTCTCCCTCAATGAAGGATTTGCCTGGGATTTCTGTAATAAAATAGAAGGATTTGCAACAAACGCTGGAAGAACCCTCTGCAAAAGTGGTATTTTTCAAGTGATTATGAGGCCCAGAACATATTGTAATACCAAGGCTGCAAGCCTGCCCTCCCTGTTGAGGGTTAGTGACAGATGTCCCCTATTAATGTCCAATGATTAAATGTCATTGCAGAGGCACCTCTTCCTGTGTGAGGCTCCTTGCTCCCCACCCACCCATAACCTGTTCCTTTCTTCCTGAAGCCAGTGCCACCACTTGTCGAAAAACCCACATTTCCTTGAAAATTGGAGGCCTTCTCCAGGGGTGAACCCACATGTTCCCCCTTGTCCCCAGGTGAGCACAGAGGACACTTTGGGACAAACAGTACCATTGCTACCAACTGAAAATAAAAGCCAGTGTGGACACATCCTCTGGTGGGAGTGGCTACTGGTGAGGAAAGCAATAGACAAAAAGTTTATGAGGATGATGACTAGTCCCATCCTGAGAATTTATCTTAAGGAGATAATTTAACAGAAGAAAAGATGCTCAACATCACTATCAAGGAAGTGAAAACCACAATGAGATATCACACCTGTTAGGATGACTTTTGTAAAAAAAAAAAAAAAAAGACAAGAGATAACAAATGTTGGTGAGGATATAGAGAAAAGAGAACCCTTATACATTGAAAATTGCACATAAATTGGTACAGTCATTATGGAAAACAAAAAGGCAGTTCCTCAAAAAACTAAAAATTGAACTACCATGTGATCCAACAATGCCACTCCTGGGTCTACATCCAAAGGAATTGAAATCAGGATCTCAAAGAGATACCTGCACTCCCACGTTCATTGCAGCATTATTCACAAGAGCCAAGATATGGAAACAATCTAAATGTCATTCAGTAGATGCTTGGATAAAGACATGGCCTATATATACATGGAATATTTTTCAGCCATGAGAAAGAAGGAAATCCTGCCATTTGTGACAATTGTGTGACTAAAACTGGAGGGCATTATACTAAGTGAGATAAGTCAGACAGAGAAAGACAAATACTATATAATCTCACTTATATTTTCAATCTGAAAAAACTAAACTTGTGAAAAGAGAATAGAATGGCTTGGGGAACTGGGGAGGTATTGTTTAGGGGTATAAACTTGCAACTAGTAGATCAGTAAGTTCTGAAGACCTAATGCAATCATAGTAATTATAGTCAACATACTGTGTCATAAACTCAAAGTTGCTAGGAGGCTAGATCTTAACTGTTCTCAAGACAAAAAAGAAATGACAATTATGTCACGTGATAAGAGTATCTGCTAACACTACTGTAGTAATGTTATGTTAGTTATATCTCAGTTTTTTAAATGAAAAAAAATTTTTAACAGAAATAAAAGGCTCTATTTACATGGATGTCCATTTAAGCATTTGCTAAATAGCAAAACACTGAGAACAGCTTAAAATATCCCCTTAAGGCTGATAAATAAATAATGATAAATTCATTTGATTGGTTATGATGTGACCATTAACACAGGAATTACTGACACTTGGTTAACAGTGGTAAATTGAGCAGCAGCTTTCATCCTCATTGCTTTCCCAAATGCTGTCAAATGAAAGTAAAGGGGGGATGACATATAAACCTACAAAGGCAAATGGGATAGGAGATAACAGTAGACAGGAAAGGTCAACAAAAACTCAAAGACAGACAGTAAACAGGGGATGGTGCTCAGGGGGTAGAGTAGGAAATGCCTGAGGGCCTGTGCAGGAACACCAATGAAATGTGGGCCATCATGTGCCACAGGGACCCAGAAAGCTTCCAGAATTGGAGACCCAAGTACCAGGGTGGGCAGAATGAGTCCTGGGGCTAAAAGCAGGGGAAGTCTGTTGGAAGAAGTAGACTCCCAGAGAACCATCCCTTTTCACCACAGGACCACACCTCTCCCTGCCCTCCAGAAGCCAGGGCTCTTTCTCTGGAGAAATTGACCCAGAAAGACTCCATAGGTGGAGACATAAATCACACTGGAGGGCAGGACTGAGGCACCAGACAGAAAGCGACAACCCTCAGAAAAAGTTGTGAGACCCCCCTGGCCAGAGCATTAGGTTGGTATCTAATTACCTGCAGGGGAAGCTAACAGTCAACAAGCACCCCTACCACACAGAGGTAACACAAACACAATTACATAAACACTCTCTTCCCACACACATTCACACTCACATATCTACACCCATACTCACACACTCTCTCACACACCCACACACCCCACCACACCCTACACAGAACTTCCATATGCTTTATGGTTACTCCTTTTTTTTAAAGATTTTACTTATTTATTTGAGACAGAGATAGAGCATGAGCAGGGGAGAGGGGTCAAGGGAGAGGGAACAGCAGACTCCCCGCTGAGCAGGGAGCCTGATGTGGGGCTCGATCCAGACCCTGGGATCAGGACCTGAGCCAAAGGCAGATGCTTAACTGATTAAGCCACCCAGGCACCCCTGTGGTTACTTTCTTAAATGTGAAGGGCTAGCTGAGGAAAGCCCTTAATGTTAGACACAGAGACAAAAACAAATAATCAAAAGTTAAGGAAACCCAGTGGAAGTAGAGGAAGTATGAAACAGAAAGCATTAAAAGAACTATCATTAGGGTGCCTGGGTGGCTCAGTTGGTTAAGCGACTGCCTTCGGCTCAGGTCATGATCCTGGAGTCCTGGGATCGAGTCCCGCATCGGGCTCCCTGCTCGGCAGGGAGTCTGCTTCTCCCTCTGACCCTCCTCCCTCTCATGCTCTCTGTCTCTCATTCTCTCTGTCTCAAATAAATAAATAAAAATCTTTAAAAAAAAAAAAAAGAACTATCATTAATATCCTCAAAGAAATGAAAGATATTTTTATCTATGAAACTAGAGCAGACTGTTTTTTTAAAGGAACAATTAGAAAGTAAGAATGATCTCCTGGAAATTAAAAATGTGATAGCCAGGGACACCTGGGTGGCTCAGTCATTAAGCGTCTGCCTTCAGCTCAGGTCATGATCCTGGGGTTCTGGGATCAAGCCCTGCATTGGGCTTCCTGCTGGGCAGGAAGCCTGCTTCTCCCTCTCCCACTCCCCCTGCTTGTGTTCCCTCTCTCACTATGTCTCTCCCTGTCAAATAAATAAATAAAATCTTTTTAAAAAATAAATAAAAATGTGATAGCCAAAACAAAAATAATTCAGTAGCAGGAGTTTAAGATAAAGTTTAAAGACATGTCTCAGAAAGCAAGTGGAGACATCACTTACCATCAGGGTAATACAAATTGAAACCACAATGAGATTACCACCTTACACCAGTTAGAATGACAGAAATCAACAAGGCAGGAATCAACAAATGTTGGCGAGGATGTGGAGAAAGGGGAACCCTCCTACACTGTTGGTGGGAATTCAAGCTGGTACAGCCAATCTGGAAAATGGAGTTTCCTCAAGACATTAAAAATAGAGTTACCCTATGACCCAGCAATTGTACTACTGGGTATTTACCCCAAAGATACAAATGTAGTGAAAAGAAGGGGCACATGCTCCCCCATGTTCATAGTAGCAATGTCCACAATAGCCAAACTATGGAAGGAGCCCAGATGTCCTTCAACAGACAAATGGATAAAGAAGATGTGGTTCATATATACAATGGAATATTACTCAGTCATCAGAAAGGATGAATACTTACCATTCACATTGACATGGATGGAACTGGAGGGGATTATGCTAAGTTAAATAAATCAAGCAGAGAAAGACAATTATCATATGGTTTCACTCATATGTGGCTTATAAGGAATAGAGCAGAGGACCATAGGGGAAGGGAGGGAAAACTGAATGGGAAGAAATCAGAGAGGGAGACAAACCATGAGAGACCCTTGACTCTGGGAAACAAGGTTGTAGATAGGGAGGTGGGTGGAGGGATAGGATAACTGTGTGATGGGCATTAAGGAGGTCATGTGATATGATGAGCACTGGGTGTTATATGCAACTAATGAATCATTGAACACTTCATCAAAAACTAATGATGTATTATATGTTGGCTAATTGAACTTAATTTAAAAAAAAGAAAGAAAGCAAGTGGAGAGAGACAAGGAGATGAACAATATGAGAAAAAAATGTAAGAAAATTAGGGAATCACTTCAGGAATGTAACACATGGCTGATGAGAGTTCTAGAAAGGGAGTCCAAGGGGGGAAATGGAGAGAATTACCAAAGAACACAAGAAAATGTTCCAGAAAAAAGAGAATTTGTCTCTTAATCAAAAGGCCTACCAGACACCCAGAAATAGAAATGACTGGGGTCCAACATCACAGTACATCATTAAGAAATTACAAGATACCAAGGACAAAGAAAAGATCCCAAAAGTCTTCAGAGAGGAAAAAACAAGTCAAATACCAACAGTGAAAAATCAGAAAAGACTTCCCAACACAATGCTGGAAACTTGCTTTCACAATTCTGAAGTAAAATTACTTCCAATCTAGAATTTTATTCACAACTAAATTGTCAATCAATTGGGAAGTGATGTGTAATGTGAAAATTAGGGCGTTTTCAGACCTATAAAACACAAAAATATTACTTTGACTCATCTTCCCAGATGAATCCACTGGAAAAAGCACTCAACTAAAATGAAGTCCACAAACCAAGAAAAAGGAAAATATGGGATCCAGGAGACAGGGTCACACAAGAGAGAAGCTAAAGAAACTCCCAGGATTTTGAAGAGATTCCAAAATGATGTCTTTGCAGATCCCAGGCTGAAGAGACAATTGGAGGGCTCCAAGAGATATATTTGTAGGGAAAATAAATCAGTAGATCAGTAATATTATCTGATATACTTGGCAGCATAAAAAAAAATGTTGTGATAGCAGCCTGTCAGAGATTGGGGGAAGAATTAGTGTGATTCTCAGAAAACAAAACAAATTATAAAAGAGGCAATAATTAACTCCAGGAAAACAAGATCTACAAGAACTGAGATGTAATTATAGTACACTATATAGTCCTAATGTAAACAGAATTAGTTTAACAAAAATTAAAAGGAGGAAGCAAGAAAAAGAAGAAAGCAGAAAAGATAGCAAAGTCCTAATATAGCATAATCTCTGAAATGGTTGTATCAGGAAATGGCTATATAAACATGTTATTTAGTAGTAAGGAGATAAATTCTAGAAAGAACTAAAAAGATTGAAAGTTGTTGCCTCTGAAAGAACAGTAGGAAAGGAGGGTGGGATTTAGTGAGGTATCTTAGCAAAGCAGATTCTGAAACAAGCATTTGGTACAAGTAGTTTATTTAGGAGATGAATCCAAGAAATACTGGCAGGCAAAGAGGGGGAGTGGGACAGGGAAAGGAGGGAAGCCAATACATGATGAATTAGTGATCATGTTGCCACTGTGGACAACTGGGACTCAATCCTCCTGGAAACCTCTGAGAGACTGTGTAGAACATAACTCAGAATTGTCTCTACTCATCCCTCCACTAGTTGAGGGCTGCTCCTGGAGGCACTAACTCCCTGGAACTTTATGCCTGCTCCATACAGACACCAAGCACACTCCTATGGCCAGATAATACTTTCAAGCAAACAAACACAGGTGCTGAAGGTAGGAAGTCATCAGCTTGTCCACTAAGACTTCAGATAACATCTGAGGTGGACAAAGTGGGTAGCTATGGAGCACCAAAAATGTTGCTACCTGGACCAGAGTACTATTGTACTTTATAAGCTACCAGTGGTCTTTGAGGTTTTAAAATACATTGAGGGTCTCTAAAATAATCTCTAGTCAACCAACAGATATCCTCTATTTCCTCTGCAGTGATGCCCAATGTACACTGAATGCTTGTAGTTACTTTAAAAAATGACTTCATACTTCCATTCCCACTAATCAATTAGTGTGCTTATACAGTAGGGGTTGTTACCAAAGCTGTCTATGCCACTCGTACTTGTTTGCATTATGCAACTTAGCTAAATAATTTGTAAACAAATGAAATAGGAATAATATGTAAACCAAAAAGATATGAATGCAAAAAAATTACTTTAAAAATATATGTGGGGAACATTAAATAGACAAAAAACATTAGGGAGAAATTGTAAAAATCTGGAAAAGCTACTTTGATTTCTGCTTCTAGAAGTATGGTAACATAAATATCCTGAAAAACCTTCCTTTCTTTGCCCTGATCTGGAAAGAAAAATTAGACTCCCCTGATAATTGAACATGTGGGTCTGGTAATCTCATACTGCCCTAGCTGTAAGAGTAACCTGGCCAAGCCCATGGGATTAAAATAAAATAATTGCGGGGCGCCTGGGTGGCTCAGTTGGTTAAGCGACTGCCTTCGGCTCAGGTCATGATCCTGGAGTGCCAGGATCGAGTCCCGCATCAGGCTCCCTGCTCGGCAGGGAGTCTGCTTCTCCCTCTGATCCTCCTCCCTCTCATGCTCTCTGTCTCTCATTCTTTCTCTCTCAAATAAATAAATAAAATCTTTTAAAAAAATAAAATAAAATTAAATAATTGCAGTAAAATTAAATTAAATCATTTCAAGGTTGGTTGTGCTCACTGGTACCCAATCATCTGGGTACCAGATGGAAAGCATCAATTAGAAATGCCACTGGAACCTGCCAATCATCTCTGGAGAAAAACACTCTTAATCTACTCTACTAAGAATTCTCACAGTTCAATTACAGATAATATCTCAAAATGAAGTAAGAGAGAAAGTAAGGATCAGACTTAGACGACCCACCCCAAGACTTTAAGTTTTGGAATTATTAAATATAATCTATAAAATTGTCATATATGAAAAGTTCAAGGATATAAATAGTGATATTAAAAAAATAAGCAAGTCTGAAAATACTATCAAAACAGAACAATGCAAAATTTTTTTCAAATGAACATAGCTTAAAAATGAAACTTCTGGGCAACTGGGTGGCTCAGTAGGTTAAGCATCTGCCTTCGGCTCAGGTCATGATCCCAAGATCCTGGGACTGAGTACCACATCTGGCTCTGCTCAGCAGGGAGCCTACTTCTCCCTCTCCCTCTGCCTACTGCTCTGCCTGCTTGTGCTCTCTCTATCTCTCTCTGTCAAACAAACAAACAAACAAATAAATAAATAATCTTTTTTAAAAAAATGAAACTTCTGGGGAAAATATTTAATTGCCAGTCCCTAAAGTAATAATCTCATTGCCTCACTGAAGAGAGAAATAGTGAATGGGAAGAAAAAAAAATGAAGAAAATGCACAGATTTCAGCATGGAAAATAAATGCTATATAAAATATGAAAGAGATAACAAGAAAGATAGAAGACCTAACTTGTGTCTAATCAGAGTTTCTAAAGGAGATAATAGAGACATGAGAGAGAGGAAGTATTTGCCCTGATGATTCCTAACCATATTCCAGAATTAAGGAAAGACTTGAATCCCACAGATACAAAAGGACAATATTTACCAAGAAGGATAAAACAAAGAGACAAAAAGAAGATCTTAAAAAGCAAGTAGAGGAGGAGCAAGATGGCAGAGGAGTAGGAGACCTAAATTTTGTCTGGCCCCAGGAATTCAGTTAGATAGGGATCAAACCATTCTGAACACCTACAAACTCAACAGGAGATCGAAGAAAAGAATAGCAACAACTCTCTGAACAGAAAAGAGACCACTTTCTGGAAGGTAGGATGTGTGGAGAAGTGAATCCGAGGTGATATTCAGGAGGATAGATGGTGGGGGAGGGGACTCCGTCTGCCGCTTCTGGCAAGTGATAGAGCAGCGGAGCACAAAATCAGAACTTTTAGAAGTCGGCTCCACTGAGGGACGTCACTCCAGTGGCTAAGCAGGGGGTGGAACCCTCACAGGACAGTGTGGTCTCAGGACCCTCAGGGTCACAGAAAGACCAGGGGTGCCTGAGTGTGGCAGAGCTCCCAGGTATCAGAGCGGGGAAGCCAGCTGCAGAGACAGAGCCGAAGAGTGGACTCTCAGCTTGGGGTTGCCATAAACCGTGATCTGCGGCACAGTCGGGCCACTGCTCCTCCAGCAGGTACCCAACAAGTGGCAGATCCGGGGAGACTCCCCTTCCTCTCCTGGGAGAAGTGGCGTGGGAGCTCACCACTAGGATCTGCTGGGTTTGGAGACTCCACACGGGGTCGGGTGCCAGAGATAGAAACACTCGGTCACAGGCCGGGTGAGTACAGAGTGCGGCCGGAGACCAGGAGTGACTGACTGCTTTTTTCTGGGGGCTCACTGAGAAGCGGGCCTGAGTTCTCAGCTCCTCCAGGGCAGAGATGGGGAGGCTGCCATATTCACTCTCCTCCTCCAAAGCTATACAGAAAGCTTGCAGGGAACAAAAGCTCTGGAGAGCAAACCCAAACAGGTTACTTAGCCCGGACCTGGCACGGGCAGGGCAATTCCACCTCCGGCAAAGACATTTGGGAACCATGGCAACAGGCCCCTCCCCCAGAAGATCAGCGAGAACAGCCAGCCAAGGCCAAGTTTACTGATCAATGAGAACGGCAGAACTCCAGTGCTAGGGGAATACTGCACATAGAATGCATGGCTTTTTTACCATGATTCCTTAATCTTTCAAAGTTAATTTTTTTAACTTTTTTTTTAATTTTTCTTTTTCCCTTTTTCAACCACATCTTATCAATCCCTTTTTTAAATCTTTTTTATTTTTCATTTTTAGAGTTATATTCTATCCCTTCATAGTAGTTAACCTTATTTTATATATATATATATATGTTGTTCTTTCCTTAAAATTTTGGGATACAGTTTCTTCTAACAGATCAAAATATACCCTAAATCTCTAGTGTATGGCTTTGTTCTAGTCTCCTGCCTGATCACATTCTCTTTTTTTTTTAAATCCTCTTCTTTCTTTTTTCAACCAACTTCTTATCTTATCAATTCCTTTCATAAAAATTTTATATTTTCATCTTTACAGTCATATTCCATCCCTTCATCATATTTACCCTTATTTTTGCACATATATAAGTTTTTCATTCTTTAAAATTTTGGGAGGCACTTTCTTCTAACAGACCAAAATACACCCAAAATCTAGTGTGTGGCACTGATCTATGCACCAGCCTGATCATGTTTGATTATATTTTGGATTTTGGGGTTTTCTTTTATCTTTTTCTTTGTCTTTTTTCTTTCTTTCCCTTTCCCTAGAGATGTATCAACTACCAAAACTGAACCAGGAAGAAATAGAAAACCTGAACAGACCTATAACCACTAAGGAAATTGAAGCAGTCATCAGAAATTTCCCAACAAACAAAAAACCAGAACCAGATGGCTTCCCAGGGGAATTCTACCAACATTTCAAGAAGAATTAATACCTATTCTTCTGAAACTGTTCCAAAAAATAGAAATGGAAGGAAAACTTCCAAACTCGTTTTATGAGGTCACCATTACCTTGATCCCCAAACCAGACAAAGACCCCATCAAAAAGGAGAATTACAGACCAATATCCTTGATGAACATGGATGCAAAAATTCTCACCAAAATACGAGCCAATAGGATCCACCAGTACATTAAAAGGATTATTCACCACAACCAAGTGGGATTTATCCCTGGGCTGCAAGGTTGGTTCAACATCTGCAAATCAATCAACGTGATACAATACATTAACAAAAGAAAGAACAAGAATCATATGATCCTCTCAATAGATGCAGAAAAAGCATTTGACAAAGTGCAGCATCCTTTCTTGATCAAAACTCTTCAGAGTATAGGCATAGAGGGCACATAACTCAATATCATAAAAGCCATCTATGAAAAACCCATAGCGAATATCATTTTCAATGGGGAAAAACAGAACTTTCCCCCTAAGGTCAGGAACACGGCAGGGATGTCCACTATCACCACTGCTATTCAACATAGTATTAGAAGTCCTAGCCTCAGCAATCAGACAACAAAAAGAAATAAAAGGCATCCGAATCAGCAAAGAAGAAGTCAAACTCTCACTCTTTGCAGATGATATGATACTTGTTGTGGAAAACCCAAAAGACTCCACCCCAAAACTGTTAGAATTCATACAGGAATTCAGTAAAGTGGCAGGATATAAAATCAATGCACAGAAATCAGTGGCATTCCTATACACCAACAAGATAGAAGAAAGAGAAATTAAGGAGTCCATCCCATTTACAATTGCACCCAAAACCATAAGATACCTAGGAATAAATCTAACCAAAGAGGCAAAGCACCTGTACTCAGAAAACTATAAAATACTCATGAAAGAAATTGAGGAAGATACAAAGAAATGGAAAAACGTTCTATGCTCATGGATTGGAAGAACAAATATTGTGAAGATGTCAATGCTACCTAGAGCAATCTACACATTCAATGCAATCCCTATCAAAATACCATCCACTCTTTTCAAAGACATGGAACAAATAATCCTAAAATTTGTACGGAACCAGAAAAGACCCCAAATAGCCAGAGGAATGTTGAAAAAGAAAAGCAAAGCTGGCGACATCACAATTCTGGACTTCAAGCTCTATTACAAAGCTGTCATCATCAAGACAGTATGGTACTGGCACAAAAACAGACACATCAATCAATGGAACAGAATAGAGAGCCCAGAAATGGACCCTCAACTCTATCGTCAACTAATCTTTGACAAAGCAGGAAAGAATGTCCAATGGAAAAAAGACAGTCTCTTCAACAAATGGTGTTGGGAAAATTGGACAGCCACATGAGGAAGAATGAACCTGGACCATTTCCTTACACCACACACAAAAACAGACTCAAAATGGTTGAAAGACCTAAATGTGAGACAGAAGTCCATCAAAATCCTAAAGGAGAACATAGGCAGCAACCTCTTCGACCTCAGCCAAAGAAACTTCTTCCTAGAAACATCGCCAAAGGCAAGGGAAGCAAGGGCCAAAATGAACTATTGGGACTTCATCAAGATAAAAAGCTTTTGCACAGCAAAAGAAACAGTCAACAAAACCAAAAGACAACCGACAGAATGGAAGAAGATATTTGCAAATGACATATCAGATAAAGGACAAGTATCCAAAATCTATAAAGAACTTATCAAACTCAACACCCAAAGAACAAATGATCCACTCAAGAAATGGGTAGAAGACATGAACAGACATTTTTCCAAAGAAGACATCCAAATGGCCAGGAGACACATGAAAAAGTGCTCAACATCGCTTGGCGTCAGGGAAATCCAAATCAAAACCTCAATGAGATACCACCTCACACCAGTCAGAATGGCTAAAATTAACAAGTCAGGAAACGACAGATGTTGGTGGGGATGCGGAGAAAGGGGAACCCTCCTACACTGTTGGTGGGAATGCAAGCTGGTGCAGCCACTCTGGAAAACAGTATGGAGGTTCCCCAAAAATTTGAAAGTAGAGCTACCATGCGAAATAGCAATTGCAGTACTGGGTATTTACCCCAAAGATACAAATGTAGGGATCCGAAGGGCATGTGCACCCCGATGTTTTTAGCAGCAATATTCACCATAGCCAAACTATGGAAAGAGCCGAGATGTCCTTCAACAGATGAATGGATAAAGAAGATGTGGTATATATATACAATGGTATATTATGCAGCCCTCAAAAGGAATGAAATCTTGCCATTTGCAACAACGTGGATGGAACTGGAGGGTATTATGCTGAGTGAGTTAAGTCAATCAGAGAAAGACATGTATCATATGACCTCACGTATATGAGGAATTCTTAATCTCAGGAAACAAACTGAGGGTTGCTGGAGTGGTGGGGTGTGGGAGGGATGGGGTGGCTGAGTGATAGACATTGGGGAGGGTATATGCTATGTTGAGCGCTGTGTATTGTGTAAGACTGTTGAATCACAGACCTGTACCTCTGAAACAAATAATACATTATATGTTAAAAAGAAGAAGAAGAAGAAGGAGGAGGAGGAGGAGGAGAAGAAGATAGCAGGAGGGGAAGAATGAAGGGGGGGGAATCGGAGGGGGAGACGAACCATGAGGGACCATGGACTCTGAGAAACAAACTGACAGTTCTAGAGGGGAGGGGGGAAGGGGGATGGGTTAGCCTGGTTTTGGGTATTAATGAGGGCACATTCTGCATGGAGCACTGGGTATTACATGCAAACAATGAATCATGGAACACTACATCAAAAACTAATGATGTAATGTATGGTGATTAACATTGAGAGCCCAGAAATGGACCCTCATTATAATAAATAATAATAATAATTGTGAAAAAATAATAATAATTAAAAAATTGTGAAAAAAAAAAAGCAAGTAGAGACAAAATAGAATTACCTACAAAGAAACCACAGTTAGGCTTCTCTATTGCCACAATGGATGCCCAAAGACAGTGGAATGATATCTTCAAAAGCTGAGAGAAAATAACTATCACAGAAGAATCTAAATTGGAGGTCTCTCCCAGAATAATTGTTATTAGTAGAGAATTTTCATCTGAGTGACCCATATGTATGGGTCAGTAACCATCTAAATGCCAAACATCTTCTCTTATTGTCCTGTGAAATGCATTCCTTTTCTCTGAAATCCCAGAGTTCTCCTTAGTTTAGAATGACATATATACCTCATTTTGCCTGACTGTCTTTGGAATTTCCATGACTATGTGATTTCCCCATATATATGCCTATTAAATTTGATTTTCTCCTATTTAAAAAAAAACAACTGTCCATTCTATCCACTGATATAAATCTTTCACAGATGACATGATCTTATACATAGAAAACACTTAAGATCACACACACACACGTACACACACACACAGCAAGATAAGAAATCCACACACAAAAGTCAGTTATGTTTCTATACACTAAAAATGAACATCTGAAAAGGAAATTAAGAAAAAAAATTCATTTACAATAGCACCAAAAACAATATAGTACTTAGGAATAAACCTAACCAAGGAAATGAAGACTTTATAAACTGAAATCTATAAAACATTGCTGAGAGAAATGCAAGAAGACACCAATAAATGAAAAGACATCCTGTGTTCATGGGCTGGAAGACTTAATAGTGTTAAGATGTTCATACTACCCAGAGGGATCTATAGACTCAATGCAATCTCCATCAATATCCCAATAATATTTATGGCAGAAATAGAAATCCTAAAATTCATATAGAACATCAGGAGACCTGGAATAGTCAAAACAATCTTGAAAAAGACCAAACTGGAAAGACTTACACTTCCCAATTTCAAAACTCACTGCAAGCTACAGTAACTGAACCGCATGGTACTCACATGAAGACAGACACAGAGATCAATGGACTAGAATAGAGAACCCAGCAATAAACCCTTGCATATATGGTCAAATGACCTTTGACAAGGGTGTCAAGGACATTCAATGGGGAAAAAAACAGACTTTTCAACAAATGATATTGGGAACATTGGATATCCATATGCAAAACAGTAAAGTTGTATCCTTACCTTATTCCATTAAAAAAATGAACTCAAAGTGGATTGAAGACCTCAAACTGTAAAAATCTTAGAAGAAAACATAGACGGAAAGCTTCAAGACACTGGATTTGGCAATAATTTCATGGATATGACACCAAAAGCACAGGCAAAATACATACAATTTCTAGTCAGGTTAACATGAAACCTCACACTGAAGGCCTATTCATTTATTCAGTTCATATTCCAATATCACTATCTGTGGCAACTGATTACTTGTTTCTTAAATTGTCAATAAAGCAAATTTGATGTGAAACAAACTTGGACTAGTTTTTTAAATTAAAATATAGATGATACATAGATAGATAAATTGCATAGGGACCAGGCAGGTGATAAGCAAAGTGAAAGAGTATGAGAATGACCATGAGGCCTACCCATCTATCATTTTTTAAACCCTCTTTGAGAGTGGCAAGTGTGCAATGAAATGTTCTTTTCCTCTTAGATAACTACACATGTGCAGACACACAGCCTCAGTGTTGGGAATGGATAAGGAGTGGTGGGGACTGGGGTGAACCAGAACACACATGCCTCTTCCAAGGCGGGCACACTTCTCAGCTAAGCAGTTCATGGCCACGTGGAAACAAGGGCCTGGAGTCTGTAGCTCTTCTGATCTCTCCATAAAAAGCAGAAATCTGGGTGCCTGGGTGGCTCAGTCGGTTAAGTATCTGCCTTTGGCTCAGGTCATGATCTCAGGGTCCTGTGATCGAGTCCCGCATTGGGCTCCCTGCAAGTAGGGGAGCCTGCTTCTCCCTCTCCCCCCTGCTCATGTTCTCTCTCTAGCTATCTCTCTCTCTCTCTCAAATAAATAAATAAAATATTTTTTTAAAAAAAGCAGAAATCCACATTCTCATGTAAAATCAACCTATTTTTCATTGTAGCTCAAAGTTTTGTTTTAATACACTTTGTGCCAAATAAAACATTCCTGGAAACTGGATGGGAGCTGAAGGCTGCCTCTGGGAAAAGGCATCCCAACCAGGTGATATCTGAAAGATCATCCTGTATCACACACACCTGTATAGACACACACTCCTCTACTAAGATCACAGCAAAGCCCCTATCATTTTATCAGTCAAGTGTCTGCTGAAAACCTCAGAATATTGTTGCCATCCTGTCATTGAAAACTGCACTGTACATTTTACTGGGGTGAATTTTATGGTGCATGAATTTATACCTCCAAAAAACTGTTATGTTTTAAAAATCCAAACATGCTCAAATCTAACCCCAAAGTTAAGGAATCAGGTGCCTTCTGCCAACCACAGTCAGGCAACACGCAGGGCTTCAATCTTTCCTTCCTCCTATGTCACACAGTACATTGAGTTAATACTCAGTTCCCATTAATTATCGATTTTTTCCAGATAATATGTGTTAAAGAAGAATTACTACTATTGTTTAAGAACAAATACTGCCCAAATGCTGTCTTTAGTGGGATTGTAATCAGCTTTACCCACTTTCCATCTAATCTGATTGAAGCAGATTTGTACCAAGTCTTTTTTCTTTTTTTTAATTTTGTTGCTATTAAAAGGTCACCTATTTGGATCTGTCTGAAACTCTTAAGTTCCTGGGATCAATTATAATTATAAGTTCAATGGCCTAACCAGGGATTGAATTACTATACTTTTAGTTAAAATAGGAAAAAAAAGGGGAAAGGGGGAAGGGAGAGAGGGACGCATTTTCACATACAGCAGAATCTGTGGAGGAAATGTTGAGTGCTGCATTACTGAATATACTGTAGCCTATTTACCCCAGCTCTGTGTTATAAGTCTGTTCATCATAATGCCTTTTGACCCTCTGCACTTACTCCATCATAATTATCCTTTAATACTCTTATAAATGAACTTTTAGCTTATCTTCCATTAATTCTCCAGAACAAGCAAAGCCATCTAAATAAAGTGTTTAACCCTTTTGTGGTCTTCCTGTTCATAGAGGCAAGAAGGAAATTCCCATCACACTCCCGTGTGGACATGAAGATGAGTTGCAGCCACCTGCCTCTCCTCCCAACCCCAAGCAGAAATTCACAACTTGTATGAGAAGTCCAGTTAGTGTCAATGCAAAATGAACAAACCTTTTTAAAATTTTTAAAAAGAAAGTAAGTCTTATTCCAGCCCAATAAGGACAGCTTCCCAGGGTACACAATATTCACAAAGAAGAGAGTGCTCCGGGGAAGGAATGTTTGGTTATATATGTTTTTTACACTAAGAGTTATAAATCATCATGACAAAGGGCATTCCAGAAAGTTACAGACTTTATCTTACGTTTTTAGTATGTGCAAGGCTGTAGGACTTGACACTTATGGGAACAAGGGAGGTATTTTTGTTTTTCTTATCTTTATGTTTGGAATGCTCCTTTTTGCTTGTTTTGTTTTAAAAGCGACATACACTGTGTGCTCAGGGCAGAAATAGAGGTCATGCTTTGAGGTTTTGCCAAGTCACTTTGACCATGGTAAATGTTAAAGTAAAGCCCAGAAGCAGGGCCCACAAACATTAAATGTTTAAAATTTTCTTTATCATGAGTAAGGAAGACCTCCTGGCACTAGGTGTGGGGAAGGCTAGATAGGACAGCTGAGAGCAGAGAGCTGGAATGTTCAGTTACAGAGCACAGCCCTAGGATCAGGGCCACTGCAGGGCTGCAGTGGCCTCAAGATGGGATATATTGGTCCATGGAGGGTGGAGACCTGCCCTTGCCTTCATAACATGTGGGGAACTTCCAATTTAGACTCCAAGCAACTCAGATTGTGGTAGGACAAAAGCTCTGGGCCAGGCTGACTGAGTCCCCACTCTGCAACTTGAGCTGTGCAACCCCCAGCAGCTGATGTGGCCCCTCACAGCCTTCATCAGTGTCCTCATCTGTAAAATGAGAGCAGACTCATGTATTCCATGGGTGGTGGTAAGAATTGAAGGAATGAGGTGTTAAGACAATGAGCTCAAAATGGAGTCACTCATGCTTAGCTCCACATCACCAAACCAAGACCTAACCTAATTACAGCTTCAGCTCTCCCAGAAATGGAATCTTAAGCAAGTCATTCAGGAATTGCCTGATCAGCACTAGCTGGGTATCTGCCTGACACAACCCTGCCATCCCCTATAGGAAAGTAATTTTGCAATAATCAACCTGCTTTTTGCCTCCTATAACTTCTTTGCTCTTGCTCCCTTCTTCCTAAAAGCCTTTCATTTTGTGCAGCTCCTCTGAGCTCCTTTTTATCTGCTGGATTGGATGCTGCCCTGTTCAAACTGATTTTTGTTCAAATAAACTCTTAAAACTTTTAATATGCCTCATTTATCTTTTAACACAGGGCAAGTAGAACATACTACCAGTAAGATTCACCAGCCAGACCCCCTCCATACCTGTACATGCTGAAGGTGCTTCCTCTATCAACAGAGAAAAGAGGCAGAGGTAAAATAAAACAAAAGTACTTATTTGGGGTCTCAGAATTGCAATTTGGGGAGCACAGATAAGGGTAGCAACCCAAATTGCTTCCCCCTAGGGAACAAAAGTAAGTCAAGGATTTTATTTTTTATATTTTTATTTACTTATTTGAGAAAGAGAGAGAGAGAACATGAGCCAGGGGAGGAGCAGAGGCAGAAGCAGGCTCCCTGCTGAGCAGGGAGCCCGATGCGGGACTTGATCCTGGGACTCCAGAACCATGACCTGAGCCAAAGGCAGATGCTCAACCCTCTGAGCCACCGAGGTCCCCCAAGTCAAGGATTTTAAAAGACAAAGGGGAATGCTTGTATGTGTTGTTTACAAAGAATTTTAATTGGTGGTGGTGATAGAAAACTAATCTTGGCTAAATATGATTGGTTGCTAAGGTTAACACTAAGCAAACTCTCACTGTAGCAAGTTGCAGGTGTTCCAGCACAGTCCCTGGAATATTTGCTGTTTGGCCCAGTACAAAATTCAAGGTTCTACACAGTGAGGATGTGCATGAGGCCCATTTCCTTAATGTCCTCCTGGCTCCCCTTTAAAACCCCTTAATATAAGTGACTCCATTTCATTTTTCCTTTCACAGTGTGAACACCTGTAAGTCTGCCTTGGGTATTTTCTCTGGCCTAGGCACTTACCCAACTACTGGGAGTGCCAGAGAGTTAATGGCCCTGGAAACAGCCCCCAATCAATGAGGGCAGGAGCTGATGGACAACTGCTCCAGCTTCCTGGCCCTCGGGTGGGATGACCCTGAGGTATTTTCTCATCAGTCCCCAGAGTTCCCCTCTGGGAAGAAGCTCTAGTCATTCACAATGGAATAACCCCCACTGCCTTCCTCACTTCTCTGCTCCCTGGCTGGGGTTTCCTGGAATCACAAGCAACACTTAGCTGTGGCTGTTTTATCCCGGCCCCATCTTGCCTTTCTCACCAACACTGAGCCCTGCAAGTTTCCTCCACTCTATTTTCCAGCTTCACATCTGGTTTGCATCTCCTATGCAACCACTGACCAACTGCCTTTGATCAACCCACTTACCTTGGTCACCACCAAGTGAACTGCTCTGCTCACTGGGGAGGCTGAAAACATCTCCTACCACCTTATTTTGGTGGTCTTTCTCCAGGTATCTACTGGAGAAATGGAGTATCTACTCCATTTCAGTCCAGAGCCCCCACTCTGTGCCTAACCCTCAGGAGTTGCCAAAAATGTCAGTCCACATCCCCTGCCCTCAGGGAGCTGGAGAAACCAGAATGGCTCAGAATGCATGTCCTGGGCTGGGGTCCACAGAAGCAGAGCCCAGACATGATCCATATGTGTGCGGTTCATTGGGAAGAAGCAGGACAGGGAACAGAAAAAAAGCAAGAATGTGATCTCAGATGAAGTCTGGCACCAGCCTGATCCCACAAGAGCTCTGGAGCCAGGACCATGCCATTGAGATAGGAGGGAGGGGCTTTGGCCCCCACCCCAGCCAGGCAGTCAGAGTCTACAAGCAACCAGGTGCCAGGGGGTAGAGATAGCTGCTCCAGGCCAAGCAGCTTCAGCTCCCCAGAAGTTTCCAGGGGCAGGTGGCAGGACTGAGGCCCAAGCCCCCAGAGCAGCTGGAAGGACACACCCTTTGACCAGAAAAGGAGATCCCAGAGGGTCTGGGCAGGGCACCAAAAATATCTGCTACAATGGTTTAAAGAGTAAGTGAGAGCTTGTCTGGGGATGCTGATGCCAAAGGTCTGGAAGGTTCCAGAAGATTCAAAAATATCAGATATCAAGATCTAGCAAAGGAAAGTTTCTGATTCAACTGTTATGTTCATATGAAAACATTGCTTACAAAGGATTACATACAAATAAATTACATTTAGTTATACAGTTAATGAACCCCATCCTATTGAAAGTGTTAAACTTCATGAAAGTAGGATTGTTCCAGGAAACCCCAAGCAGCTGTGACTACCTGAGTGCAAGATACTTCCATGGAGAACCTGGGAAATGTTCATGAGAGGGGCATCTGTCTGGAGGGTTGGGACATCAGTGATTTCTGCCTGCTGACCCCAGGAAGCCAACTACTCCAGCCAGGTGCTCCCTCCCTTTGATCATTGGCCACCAGTTCTTCCCCTTGACAAACCTCAGAGAAACCACACTCTCTCCGACCTTGAACCATGTGCACACTGTTCCCACCACTGGAGACACCCTCCTCTTTCTCACTGGCCAACCCCCTTGCATGGTTTTAGCCTCAGCCCAGAGTCCACCCCTTAAGAAAGCCTCCTCCAGCCCAGCTGAGCTAGGCAACTTCCTCTGAGACCTCTTCTAACCAGAGATTCTCCTAATCAGATGCTGTGGGAGCATGAACTCTCTGCAGGCTGATGTGACGATAGAGACAATGACGACCATAGGCTTATGCTCTGTACAAGCTGTGTACACTTTGAGCAGTTCACTCTACCTTTCTGAGCTCCAGTGTCCTTCTCTATAAAATAGAAATAATAGAGGGGGCGGAGCAAGATGGCAGAGGAGTAGGAGACCTGGATTTCATCTGGTCTCAGGAATTCAGCTGGATAGGGATCAAACCATTCTGAACACCTACAAACTCAACAGGAGATCGAAGAAAAGAAGAGCAACATCTCTGAACAGAAAAGCGACCACTTTCTGGAAGGTAGGACCTGCGGAGAAGTGAATCCGAGACGATATTCGGGAAGATAGACGGCGGGGGAGGGGGCATCTGTCCGCCGCTTCTGGCAAGTGATAGAGCAGTGGAGCACAAAATCGGAACTTCTAGAAGTCGGCTCCACTGAGGGACGTTGCTCCAGTGGCTAAGCTGGGGGTGGAAACCTCGCAGGGACAGTGTGGACTCAGGACCCTCAGGGTCACAGAGAGACCAGGGGTGCCTGAGTGCTGCAGAGCTCCCAGGGATTGGAGCGGGGAAGCCAGCTGCAGAGACGGAGCCGAGGAGCAGGATCTCAGCTCGGGATTGCCATAAACCGTGATCCGCGGCACAGTCAGGCCACTGCTCCTCCAGCAGGGACCCAACAAGCGGCAGATCCAGGGAGACCCCTTCCTCCCCCAGGAGGAGCGGCGTGGGAGTGCACCACAGGGATCTGCTGGGTTTGGAGACTCCACACGGGGACATGGGCCAGAGATAGAAATGCTCAGTCACAGGCTGGGTGAGCACGGAGTGCGACCGGAGACCAGGGAGATGGGAGTGACTGCTTTTCTCTGGGGGCTCACTGAGGACTGGGCCCCGAGTTCTCAGCTCCTCCGGGGCAGAGATTGGGAGGCTGCCATTTTCACTCTTGGCCTCCAAAGCTGTACAGAAAGCTTGCAGGGAACAAAAGCTTCCGAGAGCAAACCCGAGCAGATTACTTAGCCTGGACCTGGCAAGGGCGGGGCAATTCCGCCTCCGGCAAAGACATTTGGGAACCATGGCAACAGGCCCCTCCCCCAGAAGATCAGCAAGAACAGGCAGCCAAGACCAAGTTTACCAATCAATGAGAACGGCAGAACTCCAGCGCTAGGGGAATACTGCACATAGAATCCATGGCTTTTTTATCATGATTCTTCACTCTTTCAAAGTTAATTTTTTTTTTAACTGTCTTTTTTTTTTTTGAATTTTTCTTTTTCCTTTTTCCAACCAACATCTTATCAATCCCTTTTTTAAAAAACATTCTTATTTTTCATTTTTAGAGTCATATTCTATCCCTTCATACTAGTTACCCTTATTTTTGGCATATATATATGTAAGTTGTTCTCTCTTTAAAATTTTGAGGTAAAGTTTCTTCTAACAGATCAAAATATACCCTAAATCTCTAGTGTATGGTTTTGTTCTAGTCTCCTGCCTGATCACATTCTCTCCCATTTTTATTTCTTTTTTTTTTTTAAATCCTCTTCTTTCTTTTTTCAACCAACTTCTTATCTTATCAATTCCTTTTATAAAATTTTTTATAATTTTCATCTTTACAGTCATATTCCAACCCTTCATCATATCAACCCTTATTTTTGTACATATATAAGTCTTTCTTTCTTTAAAATTTTGGGAGGCACTTTCTTCTAACAGACCAAAATACACCCAAAATCAAAAGTGTGGCACTGATCTATGCACCAGCCTGATCATATTTGATCATATTCTGGGGTTTTTGTGTTGTTGTTTTGTTCTGTTTTTCTTTGCTTTTATTTTTTCTTTTTCTCTTTCTTTTTTCTTTCTTTCCCTTTCTTTTCCCCAGCTTCAGGTCTTTTCTGATTTGTTTGGAGTATATTTTCTGGGGACGTTGTTACCCTGTTAGCATTTTGTGCTCTCATTCATCTATTCTCCTCTAGACAAAATGACAAGGTGGAAAAAATCACCTCAACAAAAAGAACAAGAGGTAGCACCGACTGCCAGGGACCTACTCAATACAGACATTAGTACGATGTTGGATCTAGAGTTCAGAATCATGACTTTAAAGATACTACCTGGGCTTGAAAAAAGCATGGAAGTTATTAGAGAAACCCTTTCTGAAGAAATAAAAGAACTAAAATCTAACCAAGTCAAAATCAAAAAGGCTATTAATGAGGTGCAATCAAAAACAGGGGTGCTAACTGCTAGGATCAATGAGGCAGAAGAGTGAATGTGTGATATAGAAGACCAAATGATGGAAAATGAAGAAGCTGAGAAAAAGAGAGATAAACAACTATTGGATCACGAGGGCAGAATTCGAGAGCTAAGCGATACCATAAGACAGAACAACATTAGAATAATTGGGATCCCAGAAGAAGAAGAAAGAGAGAGGGGGGCAGAAGGTATATTGGAGCAAATTATAGCAGAGAACTTCCGTAATTTGGGGAAGGAAATAGGCATCAAAATCCAGGAAGCACAGGGAAACCCTCTCAAAATCAATAAAAATAGGTCAACACCCCGACATCTAATAGTAAAACTTACAAGTCTCAGAGACAAAGAGAAAATCCTGAAAGCAGCTTGGGAGAAGAGATATGTAACTTACAATGGTAGAAACATTAGATTGGACACAGACCTATCCACAGAGACCTTGCAGGCCAGAAAGGACTGGCATGATCTATTCAGAGCACTGAATGAGAAAAATATGCAGCCAAGAATACTATATCCAGCTAGGCTGTCATTGAAAATAGAAGGAGAGATCAAAAGCTTTCAGGACAAACAAAAAATAAAGGAATTTGCAAACATGAAACCAGCCCTACAAGAAATCTTGAAAGGGGTCCTCTAAGCAAAGAGAGACCCTAAAAGCAACATAGACCAGAAAGGAACACAGACAATATACGGTAACAGTCACCTTACAGGCAATACAGTGGCACTAAATTCCTATCTTTCAATAGTTACCCTGAATGTAAATGGGCTAAATGCCCCAATAAAAAGACACAGGCTATCAGAATGGATTAAAAAACAAGACCCATCGATATGCTGTCTGCAAGAGACTCGTTTTAGGCCCAAAGACACCCCCAGATTGAAAGTGAGAGGGTGGAAAACGATTTACCATGCTAATGGACACCAAAAGAGCTGGGGTGGCAATCCTTATATCAGACAAATTCGATTTTAAACCAAAGACTGTAATAAGAGATGAGGAAGGACACTATATCCTACTTAAAGGGTCTATCCAACAAGAAGATCTCACAATTGTAAATATCTATGCCCCTAACATGGGAGCAGCCAATTATATAAGCCAATTAATAACAAAAGCAAAGAAACACATTGACAACAATACAATAATAGTGGGGGACTTTAACACCCCCCTCACTGAAATGGACAGATCGTCTAAGCAAGAGATCAACAAGGCAATAAAGACTTTAAATGACACACTGGACCAAATGGACTTCACAGACATATTCAGAACATTCCATCCCAAAGCAACGGAATACACATTCTTCTCTAGTGCCCATGGAACATTCTCCAGAATAGATCACATCATGGGTCACAAATCAGGTCTCAACCAGTACCAAAAGATTGGGATCATTCCCTGCCTATTTTCAGACCACAGTGCTTTGAAACTAGAACACAATCACAAGAGGAAAGTCGTAAAGAACTCAAATACATGGAGGCTAAAGAGCAGCCTACTAAAGAATGAATGGGTCAACCAGGAAATTAAAGAAGAATTAAAAAAAATGCATGGAAACCAATGAAAATGAAAACACAACTGTTCAAAATCTATTGGATGCAGCAAAGGCAGTCCTAAGAGGCAAGTATATAGCAATACAAGCCTTTCTCAAGAAACAAGAAAGGTCTCAAATACACAACCTAACCCTACACCTAAAGGAGCTGGAGATAGAACAGTAAATAAAGCCTAAACCCAGCAGGAGAAGAGAAATAATAAAGATCAGAGCAGAAATCAATGAAATAGAAACCAAAAGAACAGTAGAACAGATCAACGAAACTAGGAGCTGGTTCGTTGAAAGAATTAACAAGATTGATAAACCCCTGTCCAGAATTAGCAAAAAGAAAAGAGAAAGGACCCAAATCAACAAAATCATGAATGAAAGAGGAGAGATCACAACCAACACCAAAGAAATACAAACAATTATAAGAACATATTATGAACAACTCTATGCCAGCAAATTCGATAAACTGGAAGAAATGGATGCATTCCTAGAGATGTATCAACTACCAAAACTGAACCAGGCAGAAATAGAAAACCTGAACAGACCTATAACCACTAAGGACATTGAAGCAGTCATCAAAAATCCCCCAACAAACAAAAGCCCAGGGCCAGATGGCTTCCCAGGGGAATTCTACCAAACATTTCAAGAAGAATTAATACCTATTCTTCTGAAACTGTTCCAAAATATAGAAATGGCAGGAAAACTTCCAAACTCGCTTTTTTTTTAATATTTTATTTATTTATTTGACAGAGAGAGACACAGCGAGAGAGGAAACACAACACAAACAGGGGGAGTGGGAGAGGGAGAAGCAGGCCTCCTGCGGAGCAGGGAGCCCGATGCGGGGCTCGATCCCAGGACCCTGGGATCATGACCTGAGCCGAAGGCAGACGTTAACGACTGAGCCACCCAGGCGCCCCTCCAAACTCGTTTTATGAAGCCACCATTACCATGATCCCCAAACCAGACAAAGACCCCATCAAAAAGGAGAATTACAGACCAATATCCTTGATGAACATGGATGCAAAAATTCTCAACAAAATACTAGCCAATAGGATCCAACAGTACATTAAAAGGATTATTCACCACAACCAAGTGGGATTTATCCCTGGGCTGCAAGGTTGGTTCAACATCTGCAAATCAATCAACGTGATACAATACATTAACAAAAGAAAGAACAAGAATCATATGATCCTCTCAATAGATGCAGAAAAAGCTTTTGACAAAGTACAGCATCCTTTCTTGATCAAAACTCTTCAGAGTATAGGCATAGAGGGTACATACCTCAATATCATAAAAGCCATCTATGAAAAACCCACAGCGAATATCATTCTCAATGGGGAAAAACTGAGAGCTTGCCCCCTAAGGTCAGGAACATGGCAGGGATGTCCACTATCACCACTGCTATTCAACATAGTATTAGAAGTCCTAGCCACAGCAATCAGACAACAAAAAGAAATCAAAGGCATCCGAATTGGCAAAGAAGAAGTCAAACTCTCACTCTTTGCAGATGATATGATACTTTATGTGGAAAACCCAAAGACTCCACCCCAAAACTGCTAGAACTCATACAGGAATTCAGTAAAGTGGCAGTATATAAATCACTGCACAGAGATCAGTGGCATTCCTATACACCAACAACAAGACAGAAGAAAGAGAATTTAAGGAGTCCATCCCATTTACAATTGCACCCAAAACCATAAGATACCTAGGAATAAATCTAACCAAAGAGGCAAAGGATCTGTACCCAAAAACTATAAAATACTCATGAAAGAAATTGAGGAAGACACAAAGAAATGGAAAAACGTTCTATGCTCATGGATTGGAAGAACAAATATTGTGAAGATGTCAATGCTACCTAGAGCAATCTACACATTCAATGCAATCCCCATCAAAATACCATCCACTTTTTTCAAAGAAATGGAACAAATAATCCTAAAATTTGTATGGAACCAGAAAAGACCCTGCATAGCCAGAGGCATGTTGAAAAAGAAAAGCAAAGCTGGCAGCATCACAATTCCGGGCCTCCAGCTCTATTACAAAGCCATCATCATCAAGACAGTATGGTACTGGCACAAAAACAGACACATCCATCAAAGGAACAGAATAGAGGACCCAGAAATGGACCCTCAACTCTATGGTCAACTCATCTTTGACAAAGCAGGAAAGAATGTCCAATGGAAAAAAGACAGTCTCTTCAACAAATGGTGTTGGGAAAATAGGACAGCCACAGGCTGAAGAATGAACCTGGACCATTTCCTTACACCACACACAAAAATAGACTCCAAATGGTTGAAAGACCTCAATGTGAGACAGGAGTCCATCAAAATCCTAAAGGAGAACACAGGCAGCAACCTCTTCGACCTCACCCACAGCAACTTCTTCCTAGAAACATCGCCAAAGGCAAGGGAAGCAAGGGCAAAAATGAACTATTGGGACTTCATCAAGATAAAAAGCTTTTGCACAGCAAAAGAAACAGTCAACAAAACCAAAAGACAACCGACAGAATGGAAGAAGATATTTGCAAATGACATATCAGATAAAGGGCTAGTATCCAAAATCTATAAAGAACTTCTCAAACTCAACACCCAAAGAACAAATGATCCACTCAAGAAATGGGTAGAAGACATGAACAGACATTTTTCCAAAGAAGACATCCAAATGGCCAGGAGACACATGAAAAAGTGCTCAACATCGCTCGGCGTCAGGGAAATCCAAATCAAAACCTCAATGAGATACCACCTCACACCAGTCAGAATGGCTAAAATTAACAAGTCAGGAAACAACAGATGTTGGCGGGGATGCGGAGAAAGGGGAACCCTCCTACACTGTTGGTGGGAATGCAAGCTGGTGCAGCCACTCTGGAAAACAGTATGGAGGTTCCTCAAAAAGTTGAAAATAGAGCTACCCTATTACCCAGCAATTGCACTACTGGGTATTTACCCCAAAGATATAAATGTAGAGATCCGAAGGGGTACATGCACCCCGATGTTTATAGCAGCAATGTCCACAATAGCCAAACTGTGGAAAGAGCCAAGATGTCCATCGACAGATGAATGGATAAAGAAGAGGTGGTATATATATACAATGGAATATTATGCAGCCATCAAAAGGAATGAGATCTTGCCATTTGCAAAGATTGGATGGAACTGGAGGATGTTATGCTGAGCGAAATAAGTCAAACAGAGAAAGACATGTATATATGACCTCACTATATGAGGAATTCTTAATCTCAGGAAACAAACTGAGGGTTGCTGGAATGGGGGGTGGGGTGGGAGGGATGGGGTGGCTGGGTGATAGACACTGGGGAGGGTATGTGCTATGGTGAGTGCTGTGAATTGTGCAAGACTGTTGAATCACAGATCTGTACCTCTGAAACAAATAATGCAATATATGTTAAGAAAAAAAAAAAGAAGAAGATAGCAGGAAGGGAAGAATGAAGGGAGGGAAATCGGAGGGGGAGACGAACCATGAGAGACGATGGACTCTGAAAAACAAACTGAGGGTTCTAGAGGGGAGGGGGCTGGGAGGATAGGTTTGCCTGGTGATGGGTATTAAAGAGGGCACGTTCTGCATGGAGCACTGGGTGTTATGCACAAACAATGAACATGGAACACTACATCAAAAACTAATGATGTAATATATGGTGACTAACAACAATAAAAAATAAAATAAAATAAAATAGAAATAATAAATGTGCCCTTTTTTGATATGTAGGCATACCTCATTCTATTGGGCTTTACTTTATTGCTCTTCACAGTTAATTACATTTTTTACAAATTGAAGGTTTGTGGCAACCCTGAATCAAGCAAGTCTGTTGGCACCACTTTTCCAATAGCATTGCTGACTTTGTATCTGCACTATATTTTGGTGATTCTCACAATATTTCAAACGATTTAATTATTACTGTATTTGTTATGGTGATCTGTGATCAGTGATTATACCTGCAGAAGGCTCAGATGACGGTTAGCATTTTTTAACAATAAAGCATTTTTAACTGAGGTATATACATTGCTTTTTTTAGACAAAATGCCCCCTGAACAAACTATAGTATAATGTAAACACAACTTTTATATGCACTAAGAAACCGAAAAATCATTTGACTTTCTTTATTGTAGTGGTTGGAACAGAATATCTGTAATATCTCTGACACATGCCTGTGTACGGTTGTTGTTAGTGTGTTTAGCACAATGTCTGGGTGTTTAGCACAAGGTCTAGACCATATAAATGACTGGTAAACATTATAGAATGGATTAAAAATCACTAAAGGTACCCAAGACTCCCATTTGCAAAAGCTAAAAATATAGAACTGAGAAGAAGAAAGTTGTTAAAAGTTTTATAAGTTAGCAAGTTTTATAGCTCAGGTAGGTGTGTATGTCCTGGACTTTAGTTTCTCGGCACCACAACCACCATCCTGCAATTATTTAAAGTGTTTCATGCCATGCAGATAATGGCTAGAAGAAAGGGAGGGACCTAGGGAAGGAGATACTTGAGGGCCAGGTTAATGCCCCAAGGGCAACAGCATCTAAATCTGTCAAACAGTGGTTACTGAACTAGGAAAGGAAAGCAAATGGAAAAGCATAGAATGGTAGTCAGATGGAAATGGTATGGGCTCCAACAATGTCTATCATATCATATCTGAAACCCTTCTTAAGGACACAATGAGATGCAACCTCTACAGGTGAAGAATTTGTTTTTTGTGTGTGGAATCAACACTGTTGCATAGATGATGGCCTTTGAAGGCTTCACAGAGAACCCTCTTTCCAGCTCAGCCCAGGTTCTCCACCCCACATCCTATCACTTGGGGCATTCCTATAGAAAATGGGATGCAAAGAGCTGGCAGGCACCTTGGAAAATCCAAACAAGTGATGACAAAGAGAAATAAAATTGGAAAATCCAGATTATAGTCCCAACCTTATGGTTCACTGTCCAGCCCTTCTCTGGCCTCCATTTTGATCATCAGTAAAAGGGAAGTTAAATTAGATAGATTTGTACACTGTGTGTTTTTTTTTTTTTTTTTTTTATTTATTTTTTTTAAAGATTTTTTTTATTTATTTGAGACAGGGAGAATGAGAGGGAGGAGGGTTAGAGGGAGAAGCAGACTCCCCGCCGAGCAGGGAGCCCGATGCGGGACTCGATCCCGGGACTCCAGGATCATGACCTGAGCCGAAGGCAGTCGCTTAACCAACTGAGCCACCCAGGCGCCCCTGTACACTGTGTGTTTTAACTTTGTTTTTGGTAAAGGAATAAATGCAGATGGTTCACGCTTAAAATTACAAAAGGATATTCTGTGATAATCTCCCTCCCACCCCAACCCCACTTGTGCATGTTTCCAGAGGTAGTTCATGCATTTACTAACAAATGCATGGGTCAGTTTATTCATACACACTTCCCACACCATGCATTTTTCACTCACGACACACCATGGATTGTGCCATGCCAGCTCACAAGTTCATGTCATTTCTTTTTGTTTAGGGGGGGCAGAGTCACCCACTAGAGGGAGGCACTATAATTTTAGATAGCTTTCCGGCTCCCTTCCAGCTCTGAAAATCCAAGTCATCCATTGAAACCTGCTTGTCAGCCTGCCCAAAGTGGGCAACAGGAAATCTGCCACCCAGAAAGGCTCACCTCTCTGACCAGAAGATGCTCTAGGAAGGATCCCTCCTGTTCACCAACCCACTCCTCTCTTCAGACCTGGGACTGCCATTGTAGAGCCTGGTGGCATGTTGGTGGCAAACCAGGCCTGAAAAGGCTTTATCTCTACAGGTGTGCTAACACACAAGAGGAGGATGCTTCCCTAACCAAACATTGGAATTCAGTGACTTGACCCCATAAAACACTCAAACACGTTCCAGAAAATGCCTGACCCCAAAGGACAGCCTCAGCCTTTCCCCAAAGCTTGTCTGGCCTCTTGTGCCAGAATAATTTCCCACCAGGCTGGTTCATCCCCTAGAAAAGAAAAAGAGAAATGAGTCCTGAAGACAAAAGAGTCTGTGTCCTCCTTGGAACCCCTCATCCAGCTACAAAGTTACATGACCATTGGCCCACAGAACTGTCATGGCTGCCACAGTGTGCAAGGGGAGGCTTGAGCACACCACAGGCATGCTGATGACCTTTCCTCCTCCTGGGGGGCAGGCCAAGGTGTGGGGGCCTCATAGGCAGGTGGGTAAAGCAGAGCAGTCAAAGCAGACTGAGCCAACATCAAACACAGATGTTGCTATTGTATGCTGATTGGAGTAATGGAGAGATCAAGGACAGCTGAAATCATCAGATGCCTGTGAATGGAGGTTGGCCAGGAGAATGCCCCAGCATGCTGTGTAACAGATTACCACACAACTTAATGGTATAAAACAGCAATAATCATTTATTATCTCTCATCATTTCTGTGGGGCAGGAATTCACTAGGCGGTCTGGTTCTGGGTCTCTCATAAGGCTACAGTCAGACGCCTGCCTGGACTGCCATCATCTGAAGGCTTGGCTGGAGGTGGAGGGTCCCCTCCCACTGGGCCCCTCACGTGGCTGCTGAGACCGTGCTTGCTGTGGGGTGGGCCTTAGTGCCTCCGTGGGCCTCTCCAGTGGGCTGCTTGAGCATCGTTAGGGCACGGTGACTGGCTTCCCTCAATGTGAGCCATCCAAGACAGCAAGATAGAAGCTGCAATGCCTTTTCTGCCTGGACAGTTTGGAGGCCAGCCGTGATTCGGTGTGGGAGGCACTGCACATGAGTGTGGCTCCCAGGAGGCAAGGATCACTGGCAGCCATCTTAGAAACCGGCTACCACAGACAGAGACGTGGCAGTCTACGGAAACAGGAAATCCTGAGCCCCCGTGTCAAGTTCATGAGGTAATATCCCAGAATTGTCCTTTATAGTTTTCTTTGTATTACATACCATGTGGAGGGGGAGGGGATGAAATGGATTTAATTTCATAAGAAAGGTAACTTCATTTTGTGCGTTTTTTTTTTTTCCCCATAAACTCTATGCAGTGTATCATTGCTCTTCAATCTACTATTTCATTTATCAACATGTCTTGGACATCATGCCATGCTTATGTATATAATAAACCTACCTCATTCTTTTTAACTGCTGGGTGGCTTTCCATACTGTGGATGTACCATGGTTGTAACCATTTGCCTAATGAGGGGGATTTAGGTTGTTTGCATTTTTCCTATTACTAACAATGATAAGCTTTGTATATGCATCTTTGTACAACATTTACTTTTATGTAGTTTATCATTTCTGAATGTATATATATATATATACATACATATATATACATACATATATATATGAATCTTCAGTTGTCAGTTCTTAATTTTATTGTGTTGTGATCAGTGTGACCTATATCATGGTTTCTATTTTTTTTATTTTGTTGACAATTTCTTTATGACTTAACACATGCCCAATTTCTGTGACCATGCTGCGTATGGTTGAAAATAATGTAGATTCTCTGATAGGTCAACAAACCTATTATCTATTATATGAAGCATATCTGTTTATTCAAATGCTCTGCTTATTTTTATCTTCTTGATCTCTGTCATTTTGAGAGATGTCCATCAAAAATCTCACACATGATGGTGAATTTACAAACTGATGGTTCCCAGAGGGCAGGGGGTGGGGGGAATGGGTGAAATAGGCAATGGAGTTTAAGGAGTGCACTTGTTGTGATGAGCACTGGGTGATGTATGGAAGTGTTGAATCACTATATTGAACAGCTGAAATGATTATAACACTGTATATTAACTAACTGGAATTAAAATAAAAACTTAAAAACAAATAAATAACTTTCTCTTTGTATTTTCATCAGTTTTTATTTTAGATATAAAAGTCACTCAAGTTTATTCACCACCTGGTGTGTATCAGACACTGTGGTAAGAACCTTCCATACATTATTATCTCATCCCATCCTCACAGCCACCTAGGAGGGAGGCATTATTGTTATCCTTGTTTTTTAAGTAAGACATCCACGGCAAAGAAGGACCCTAGATCACAAACCTAGAAAACAGCAGAGTGCAGATTTAACCCTTACACTTAGACTCCAAGATGCAAGTCTTACCACTTCAGCTACTTTTCTTCATTGAGCTTTGCCGTTATTTTATATGCCACTGAGGGGGAACAAGCTACCAATTTCTATGACACACTGCTTTCTCACCAGAGAAGTTTTACATTTATTGAAAGAGTTCTTTTAGACTTATTTGTAAATCATTTTTATCATATATTTCCCTTAAGTATATTTTAAAAAGGAAAACCTAAGTGAAATAGATTGGTTAAGGTGTTCCCAAGACTTGTTTTCCTTCAGGACCTGATACTTCTGAGTCGCTGTTTGAGTTGGGGCCAGTGCTGTCCATGTGTTCCTGCACATCTCATCTTTTGTTCCCTGAGGAGCACTGGCGATTTGGGATTTCTTTAAAAATGCATCACTGTGGTCTCTGAGGTTTCCTTCCCAGGCTTTTGCATCCATTCATATCAGAGCTGCTGCTTTGTTGTACTCCTGGAAGGTCTTCCCCAGTGGCCCTCACCTGGTTTGCTAATGGACAAGCCAAGGGTTGCCGTCACCCATCTGGCCATCGGGAGTAACAGGCTAGCTCCTGTGTTCCCAAGCAGTGACTGCTTCCTGGCCAATAGCTCTCGGAAGACATTCTGATCATGGCACATCCTCATTCTGGAGATGGTAGAGATGAAAAGACGTGTCTCAGACATACATTTCAACTCTGTAGTTAGATACATGAGGTTTGTGATATATCCTCTGGGTGGCTTGCACATTTATCAGTAAGAAATATGCCTTTCACTGCTTTCCAGGGGAACTCTAAGGGGAAAATATTATGTTAGAAATGCACAGAAGTTTGGTTTCAGTTTTGGTATTCAGCCAAATCTGATGTCTGTACCTAAACCCGACACGTGTAAACTGAAATGCGGACATGCAGTTAAGCAGACAACTCTTACATAAGTTTGTCCCCAAAGTGCACTAACAATGCTTTAAGCTCTCCTTCTGCTCTCCTGAGTCTCCCACAGCTAATCCTGCACCATGTCTAAGTCTGAATAGGGAATCTGATGGAAGAAATTGCCATAGGACAAATATGGCTGTTTCTGAGTGAATTAGGAACCACAGACATACGCTGTTTGGCTCTCACTCTTCAGCTGTGTGAGGGAGCAATGGTAGTGCAGGGCGATGCAGGTGATCTACTGCCCTCAGCAGACAGAAAGATGAAGACACTCATTGTTCATCAGTCAAGGCCTTGGGGCTGCTGTGTCTGCACTTTTACAAGCTGTTCAGATCAGATGGGGAGTTGCCCTCGGATGGCCTATGGTCCCTTTGCATTGTGGAAAGGGTAACAGTGTTCACACCAGACTGGCAGGACCGGGGATACCACCAAGGAAGACTTACCTGCAGCAAGTGAAGGCAGATGCCACACTGTTTGGGTTCTTCATGATGTTCCCAGTGCATAGCATGATCTGGGAGACAGGGGCAAGAAACAGACATGGTATGAACAAGTGCCCTAGCCACCCTTGGATTGTTATATACATTCCTGCTGCCCATGTGCCCCGGATTGAGAGAAAGCCTCGCAAAGCTGTGATGGGCTGGACGACCGGGATTCATCAAGCAGGTCCATGAGTCCTGGTTCTTTCAGTGGGAGAACTGACAGCTGGGAAAGTGTTTTCAGAGCTTCCAAATGACTGGTACTCAAGCCTTCTATCTGAAGTCATAGATAGAATGCAATGGCACAGCCTCTCAATCCCCCTTCAGAGCACATGGAGTGTTTATCCTCAGTGATTGCAAGTAACAAAGACCACACAGCATTCATGGGTAGGTACTTCAAGTATTCAACATCCCCCAGTCTAGAAATTCCTTGTGTCTGATCTAGTTTCTGCCACCTGGTCTGTCCACAATAGAGATGACTAGATGAGGGCGTGGTCAAAATTAACAAGCTCTGGGAATGAATTGCAGAGAAGCAACCACTTTGTTGTTTCATTTCTTCCCACCCACCAGTGCCCAAATAGTGATTTTGCTGAGAAGAATGCCTCCATCATCACAGAGATGTCCAAGATCTATCCACAAATGTTTGAGTATGCACTGTCCCAGCCTGGTTCTGTGGTGGGTCACACTGAAGTGAGGAAAATGATCTCTGCCTCAAGGACAATATGCTAGAACATCAAAACTAAAAAAAAAATACATAAACAGCATCTTTTTAAAAAGCCAGAGTCACAATCATATTATTGAAGTAAAGTATAATAGTCATACGAAATCATAAATGCACAAGTCATAAAAGTACAGCTCTTTGAATTTTCACAAAATGTTTACACCCAGATCAAGAAACAGAAAATTATTAGAACCCTAGAAGTACCCTCCTCCACCTGCTAAGGATACCCCTCTCCTGACTTTTTCCACCACAGATTAGTGTTGTCAGTTCCTAAACCTATAACTGGAATCATACAATGTGACCTCTTTTTCTTTCTGGCTTCTTTCACTCATCATTACATTTGTGAGTTCATCTGTATTCATGTGGGTAGTTGTGGGTCATTCATTAAAGCTGTCACTGTATATTTCACAATCTATTTGTCCATATACTGGTGATGGCCATTTGAGTTTTCTCCAGTTTGGGACCTTTACAAATAGTGCTGCTGTGAAGCACAATAGTGAACACAGGCATAAAAGTCTTTGCATAGCACCCAAGCAGAGGAATCACTGGGTCATGGAGGACATACATGGTCAGCTCTCATGGACACCTGCCCAAAGTGCTTCTCCCATAGTCCCATTAAATGATCCTTTGGCTTTGGATTTAAAGGACACTACCCCAATGGATGTGATAAAATACACATCCATTGAGCTCCTAATATATCCAGCCATGTTCCCAGGCTGCATCCCCTTTCCTCCTCACAACAAGCCTTTGACAAGGCAGTGCTGGGAGTCATGGCTCACCACAAGATAGACTTCCATAGGGTTTGAGCAAAGTAAGACATTCATATGGTCAGAATACCCCTTTGGAAGGGGTACCTTTGAATACCCCATAGGAAGCCATTATGTGGAAGACTTATATACCACCTTTCAGTAAACTTAACAACAAAGAAGACCATATGTCTAAGAATATTTGAATTCACTCAGGGTGTTCTGCTCACACTCAACAGTAACACAAGAACTGAGAATAACCAAGGGGAACGTGCCGTCTCTGGGACATGTGATCATTATGTATAGTACTGATTGAATGGCCACCACTATTTAAATTGTTGTTTCTGATTATTTCTGTCTGCCTTCCTCTGTCCTCTCTCTCTCTCTGTCTGAAAACTTGTGTAACTGTATTTACAAAAGTCATATAATGTGACTCCATTTTATCCTCTTCTTAAGGATGATATACTTCTAAGGCTCAGAGATACTAAGTAATTTGCCCAAGATCACACAATATTCAAATACAAGAAATTCTGATCCCACATGGCATGATCTTTTAGGCACGTGACCTCCCTTACAAAGAAACTAGGATCATATTACAGGCATACTTCAGAGTTTTGCAGGTTTGATTCCAGAGCACTGCAATGAGGCAAATATCATAATATAGTCAAATGAATTTTTTATTTCCCAGTGCATGTAAAAGTTATGTTACACTATAATGTAGCCTATTAAGTGTGCAATAGTATTGTCTAAAAAAACAATATACATACCTTAATTTAAGAATACCTTAATGCTAACCATCACCTGAGTTTTCAACAGATTTGTAATCTTTTTGCTGGTGGAGTTTCTTTTGTATCCTAACTTTTACCTTTTGTTTTTTTTGTTTTGTTTTTTTTTTGAAGTAGTGTTCCATGATTCCTTGTTTACGTATAACACCCAGTGCTCCATGCAATACATGTCCTCCTTAATACCCATCACCGGGCAAACCCATCCCCCCAACCCCCTCCCTTCTAAAACCCTCAGTTTGTTTCTTGGAGTCCATGGTCTCTCATGGTTCGTCTCCCCCTCCAATTTCCCCCACTTCAGGTTCTTGCCTCAAGTGTTGGCCGCTGACTGATCAGGGTGGTGGTTGCTAAAAGCTAGGGTGGCTATGGGAATTTCTTAAAAGAAGACAAAAATGAAGTTTGCTGAATCAAATGAGTCTTCCTTTCACAAACAATTTTGCTGTAGCAGGGGATGCTCTTTGATAGCATTTTATGCACAGTCGAACTTCTTTCACAACTGGAGTCAATCCTCTCAAACCTACTGCTGCTTTATCAACTATGTTTATGTGCTATTCTAAATCTTCCATTGTTATTTCAATAATCTTCACAGCATCTTCACCAGGAGTAGATCCTATCTCAAGAAACCTCTTTCTTTGCTTATCCATGAGAAACAACTCCTCATCCATTAAAGTTTTATCATGAGATTGCAGCAACTCAGTCCCATCTTCAGGCTCCACTTCTGATTCTAGTTCTCTTCCTATTTCCACCATGTCTGCCGTTACTGCCTTGACTGAAGTCTTGAACCCCTGAAAATCATCCATGAGGGCTGGAATCAACTACTTCCAAACTCTAGTTCACATTGATATTTCAACCTCTTCCTGTGAATTGTGTTCTTAATGGCATCTAGAGTGGTGAATTTTTTCCAGAAGGTTTTCTATTTACTTTGCCCAGATCCATCAGAAGAATCACAATTTTATAGCAGCTGTAGCCTTACAAAGTATGTTTCTTAAATAATAAGACTTGAAAGTCAAAATAACTCCTTAATCCATGGGATGCAGAATGGTTGTTGTGTTAGCAGGCATGAAAACAACTTTAATCTTTGGGCACATGGGTGGCTCGGTCAGTTAAGCATCTGACTTGATTTTGGCTCAGGTCATGATCTCAGGGTTGTGAGATTGGGTGGGGCGGGTGTGGAGCCTGCTTAAGATTCTCTCCCTCTCTCTCTGCCTATCCCCTGCCTCTCTAAAAAACAAAAACAAACAACAACAAAAAAACAAATAACAAAAGAAACCCACAAAAACATCATTAATCTCATTGGACATCCCATCAGAGCTCTTGGGTGGTCAGGTTCATTGTTAATGCACAGTAATATTTTGAGAGGAATCTTTTTTTCTGAGCAGTAGGTCTCAACAGTGGGCTGAAAATATTCAGTAAATCATGTTGTAAGCAGATGTACAGTCATCCAAGCTTTGTTGTTTCATTAAAGAGCAGAGGCAGAGTAGATTTAGCATAATTCTTAAAGGACCCTAGGGTTTTCAGGATGGTAAGTGAGCATTGGCTTAAGTCACCAGATGCATTAGCCCCCAACAAGAGAGTTAGTCTGTCCTTTGAAGTTTTGAAGCCAGGCATTGATTTTTCCTCTCTAGCTATGAAAGTCTTAAATGACATCTTCTTCCAATAAAAGACTATTTTCAATTACATTGAAAATCTGTTGTTGTTTGACACAAGGCCAACTATTTGGTCTATCTCAGCCTTAGACATACTTTCTTCACTAAGCTTAATCGTTTCTAGCTTTTGATTTAAAGTGAGAGACTTGCAACTCTTCCTTTCACTTGAAAACTTAGAAGCCATTGTAGGGTTATTGATTGCCTAATTTCAATATTGCTGTGTCTCAGGGAACAGGGATACCCAAGAAGAGGGAGAGGGGTGGGAAATTGGCTGGTTGGTGGAGCAGTCAAAACACAGACAAGATTTATCAGTCAAGTTCACCATAATATGGGCACAGTTCATGGACAAAACAATTACAACAGTAACATCAAAGATCACTGATCACAGATCATCACAGCAAATATAATAACAATTTAAAAAGTTTAAAATATTGCAAAAATTACCAAAATGTGACACAGAGACACGAGGTGAGCAAATGCTGTTGGAAAAATGGTGCCTATAGACTTGCTCCACACAGGGTTGCCACAGACCTTTAATTTGTGAAAAACAGTATCTGCAAAAGGAAATAAAGTATGCCTGGGCACCTGAGTGGCTCAGTCAGTTAAACGTCTGCTTTTGGCTCAGGTCATGATCCAAGGGTCTTGGGACTGAGTCCCACATCAGGCTCCCTGCTCAGCGGGGAGTCTGCTTCTCCCTCTCCCCCTCCCCCCAGCTCACTCTCTCTCTCTCTCTCACCCTTGCTCTCACTCTTGCTCCCACTCTCTCTCAAATAAATAAATCTTTAAAAAAAAAAGTTTTAAAGATAAAAGTATGCCTGTATATGGCATATAAAGAGACTCTTACTACCAGTAAGTCTCATATATGTGAGCAAATCCCTTGGACTCCAGAAAGATTTTTGTGAGATCTGCATAGAAATTCTTTGATATTTCAGTCTCATAATGAGTGAACACCTAGTTCTCACCCATAAGGCTTTCCCCAATAAACTGAAAAGGTAGCTTATACTCATCAGTGTCCAGAAAATTGTTAAACAGTGGTTTGTTTATGAAGATGCACAGCTCACAACTTAACTTCTCTCATATGATTTATAGGTAAAAAGAACCACAAATAATATTCACTGTAATATTTATTACTGTCCAAGCAGTGGCTTTCCCCCACAGCCAAAGCTGTAATTATCTACTATCTGGTCTGAGTAAACATGCACCTTTTAGTTCTGAACATGGAACTATGAGTAGATTCTTTCTTGTCTGAGTGGGTCTGGATGCCTAGATCTAGAAGAGTCACACAGAAGGAAGCAGGAATGTCCCCTCATCCTCTCAGCCTCCCCAGAAGCTGAAGAGAGGAGCACAGAGGACTCCTTCCTAAGCTCTGCTGGACAAGGGCTCCTGCTGACTTTCTTGTCTAGGAGAGGGGGCAGCCATTGTTCTGGGAAGTGGGGTCTTCCCCTGTGGGCAGTGGCATGGGGATGGCATTCAACCATTGTGTTTCAACAGTGTAAGTGCAATGGTATGAACCATGGAAAATATCCCGATATCTCCAGCAGCCAGAAAGAAAAGGTAGGGTTCAGTGGGCATGGTCTGGGGTTTTCTCACTGGAAGCATATTCAGGCCTTCAGGGGCTGGGTGACCTTCCAATTTACATTACTAAAAAATTAAAGACACTCTCACCTTTCAAACACAGAACTTGAACTTAACAAACTGTTAAAATACAGTTAAGTTGCATAAGTCTGATTTTAATTTAAGGCCTAAGTTCCTCAAATAGTTAGGGAACACTCTGTGGCCAGTGGTGGGAGTTTTATTACCAACTGACATTTACCTGGAAAATCAAAGTCCCGAAAAGTAACTGTGACAGGAAACCTTGCTAATATGTCATCACAGGCAAAGATGTGAGGGAGGCAGGTTGGAGTCAAGGAGCATTGATTGCCCCTATTCAACCTTTTCCTCTTACAAATTATTTTTCCTCCATGGATCTTGTGACATTCTTTCTCTGTCTTTCAAGGCAAAGGAAACCATCCTATCAAGCCTTCTGTAGGCTTCACGTGCATGGGCAGGTCACTCAGTGTTTACTGCAACTTTAAGAAAATTTTTAATAGGAAAGGAATCTTCCTAAAAGCATTTTCTGATCATTGTTAAAGAATTCAATCCCCTCTTTTAGCTTAGAGATAAAGTCCTGATTACCAGAGCAAAGTACCTTGAGAATTTCGAATTTATTCCCCTGAGGACATAATCCTCCTGCCAATGAATTGACCATGTGACATACACACTCCTGTAATGCCCACGTGTTAATGTCAGGGAACAAAATCATAATCTGATCTGATTTGGGTTTTGTTTTTGTTTTTGTTTTGAGGAAGGAGAACACGAAATAACATAATGCAGCTACATAATCATCGGACACAAAATAAGCTGTTTATCCGATTTTACATATGCTCACAATTGCATCTCACTTTCAAAAAACTATAATTACTTTTTTAAATGATTCATTTTTTTCTGATTAGAAAAGTCTGCACGCCTGTTGTAAGAAATATAGGAAATGAGAAAATAACGATCACCCTAAACCTATGATCCACAAATAAGCCCTGTTAACATTTTTGGTATATTTCATTTAATACTTTTCAATGTATACATAACTTCACAACTCAGTATCATTATTGACACAACTTGTACTGATTTTTTTTTCACTTCACATCATTTATGTGCAGTTTTAACTGTCATTAAAATATTTCAAAATCTGCAAAGATACATGGCTAAGGTATTAACAGTGGTCACCTCTCTGTGAGAGGAATACGATGTTTTTATTTTCTTATTTTATGTATTTTTATCTAAATTTTCTAATTTTTCTGGCATGCACATTTATTATTACAAAGAGATTATTTTTAAAATCAAAAAGATTGTTTTCCGTGGCTGTGCATATTCCGTCTTACGGATACACTCTGGTTTATTTAATCTTTACAAAATGGCAGACACCTGTCCTTTCCAAGGTCCTGGGAGGGGTCCCAGCAACATGTTCACATGGTCATATGTTTTTGTAAAATCTGCCACAGTAAACTACTATAACTGCAGGCACTTGAGACTCCAACCTGCCTCCCTCACATCCTTGCATGTTGAGTGGCACTGGGTGGTCAGAGGCATTTGGGGGAAGTTGAGTTGGGGATGCGTTTATGTGACTCACATCCCTCTAGTTGTAGCTAAGTTACTGCAGCCATCCTACCATGAAGATGGCTTTTAGTAACATGCCTAATGTCATCAAATACATGGGGACTTAAGGGGCTTCTGGGAAGGCAGCAGCAGTGACAAAAGTTTTGAATCTCTTCAAAAGTAATGAAAATAATATGGCAATTAGAAAGCAAACCCAAAAACACCTGGACAAACTTAGAACAAAACTAGACGATAAAGTGTTTGCCCCAAAGCCCCCAACTAAAAGCAAGTAGGACAACCACTGTGTGGCCAGAGCCCTGCCTGGTCTCACCACTGTGTGGGGGGTAGGAAAGGGAAATGAAGGAAACAGAGGACTCGGGAAATAATTCAAAATGAAAGAAAATCATCTGAGAAATGAAGGCAAACTTCAGGGAACATAAGAGTAAACAACACAACAGTTAATGTCTTGGAAGAAATAGGAGGATTTTTTTTTAATCATAAGGAAATTTAAAAAGAGGCAAAAAGGATTTTTCTAGAAGTGACAAGTATGCAAAAAAGTCAGCATATGGGTAACAGGAATACCTGAAGAAAAAAACAAGAGTAGAGAAACAGAACAAATTTTGAAATCTGTAATTGCAGAAAACTTTCCTGAAATATAGGGGTTAAAAGAGATTTGGAACTACATATTGAAAGAGCACAGTGTGCACCTGAGAATATCAATCCAGAATGATCAATACCAAGACATATCCTAGTAAAAGTACTGAACTTTAAAGCCAAATAAATAATTCCTTTGGGCAGCTGGGCAAAAAGGGCATGACAGGACATAATATAAAAGGGACTGAAAATCAGATCACCATCAGTGATTTTGGAGTAACTCCGAAAAGAACTGAAGAAATCTATTTAAGATGCAAAGCAAGAAGGGGTTCCTGGGTGGCTCAGTTATTTAGACAGCCAGCTCTTGATTTCAGCTCCTGTCACAATCTCAGAGTCCTGGGATCAAGCCCCACATTGAACCCCAAGTCAAGCCCTTCGCTAAGCAGGGAGTCTGCTTGAGGATTCTCTCCCTTTCCTTCTGCCCCTCCTCCTGCCCCTGCTCTCTCTCTCTCTCTCTATCTCTCAAATAAAATAAATGCATCTTTTAAAAAAAAAAAAAAGATGCAAAGCAAGAAAATGTGAGCCCAGGATTTTAAAACAGCCAAACTGATTTTAAATAAAAAGGTCATAATGCGAGGGGCTTTTCTGGGTATCTCGGGAACGTTCTCAGCCCACACCCAGAGAAAGCCAGGAAGCGCCAGGGAACACTCCCTGATGAGGACAGTGAGTCTGAAATTCTCTCAACTGGCTGCTGAGGATCCTTGTTAATTGGCCATCTTCCTCCTTGTCTCTCTCCCTTGTACTTCCCAAAACTGTTTAGGGAGCCATACAAATGGAGAGACAAGTCCTGAAGGACTGAGTCCAGAGCACTCAGTACTTGCAATCCAAGGAGCTCATCTCAGTAAGTTCCATGGGGCTGCGTCTACACAGGAACATAGATGGACCTTGTTCAGGGAAAAAGGGTTAAGAAGTGTCAAAAGGAACCTTCATACCCAGCCCAGATTGGCCTGGAGCCACCACCACAGAGTCTGACATCTGCTGGGGAGAATATGAGCCAAGAGGGAATTCCCTGGAGAGGTGATGAGCCAAGCCAGGCAGGTGCTGGGAGGAGAGAGCCACATCAATACACTGGAACTAAGCAGTCTGTGGGGACTAAAATATGCCCTTTCTACAGAAACACTAGCATCCAGGGCAACCGTCTCCAAATGCTTCCTATTGCTGCCTATTTTCACAGGAGCACCCTTCCAACAATAAAAGAGTGCATCAGAGCACAAATACATAGGAAATCAATGACATTCGATTCGTGTTTAGAGGTCTTTGACAATTTCACTGCACTGGAGAGAATGCAGATGTCCTTGGCTTTTGTGAAGTCAGGTCTCATGTACCAGAAAGCCCAAAACCATCACTCTGTCTGCACAGTCACAGAAACAAAACAACCAACCTGCTTGTCAGCCAGCTTAGTTTAAGTTGGTAAACATACTTTTCAAAAGTTCGAAGTTGTGAAAAACAAGGAAAGACTGAGAAACTGTCACAAATGGAAGATCAAGGCGACACAGTGACTAAATGCAAGGTAGTATCCTGGATTGGGTTCTGAAACAGAAAAAATGACATTAGTGGAAAAACTAGTAAAGTCCAAGTAAAGTCTGTAGTAAATAGTAAATAGTCTAGTACCAGTGTGAAGATCTTAGTTTTGCTAAATGTAACATAGTTATGTAGGTGCTCCCTGGACTTGCCCCACGAGTCCCTCCAACAGTTGCTGCCAGTGACTGACAGTGGCTACAGCACCATTTCACGCTGTGGCCCTGAATTCCAGGCCAATGAGGAAAAATGAAGGGGTGACACTTTTTGGAACTTTCTCTATTCCTTGGGGAAAAAATACCCTCAGCAACAATCCTGAACACTGTTCTGCTCTCCACCTACTTCTGAACTTGGAGACCTGGTTGACACATTTGAAGGATTTGCCCATCTCATCAGTCCTTGCTTGCCCTGCAGCCCAGTGTTGATGTGGTTAAACTGCTTGGTCCTCCCATGGAGTTTTCTGACATACTCATGAAGCAAAGTCAAGTCCCCACCCTGCCCTGTAAACATGCAGACATAATAGCCTCCTTCAGTCTAATACTGAGGCAAACAACTGGTCCACAGAGAGCGGAGCCTGACATAGGCTGGCATGCAGGCCTGGTTTGGGGAGCCATCCCAGGGAACAGGTGTGCAGACTGGAGGATGACAATACTGAGGGGTGTTACTGAGTTGGTCACTCTGTCTGTGTGGGTGTCTAAAAGGGACTTGGGGAGTGGGTCTGAGAACTGTCCTCCAGGAGGAAGGGCCTTGTGTGTTAGTCCCCCACAGGCACTGCACACCAGGCCCAGGGAGCCCCTGCAGGAAGGCCCAGTCCTCTCCAGTGCAGGGCCATGGGCCAGCATATCAGATTGCTCTTGGGCAAAGAATCACGGAGGAGAAGAGAAGCCAAGAGGATGGACAGTGGAGGAGGTAGAACCAGCACATCGTGCAGGCTGCAAGGCAGCTGGCTGATCCTCTCAGCGCTGGCTGGTCCTGCAGCTTTCAACCAGAGCACCCTCGTGGCTCTTCTGGAGCCATTCTCCGCCCAGGGACCTGGCCAAGCCCACATGAGGGCAGGCAGAGGGGCTAAGGTGCTAACATCCCCAAGCACAGCCCTCAGCCCACCATGGACTACTGTTAGTGAATAAAGACCCTAGCTTCCCGCAGGCCAAACTGGTCTTCCCAGGCTCCCAGAGGCATCCATCGGGCTTGAGCCCAAGTGCCCACAGAAGTAAGCTGCTCATTAATGTGCCTTGCCTTGGCTCTCTTCTCTTCCCTGTCTCACTTCCCCCATCCCTCACAGTGCTTCCCAGAGTCACCTCCCAAATAAACACCTTGCACCAAATCCTTGTCTCAAATCTGCAGTGACTGAGCCAGAGTTTGAACCCAGCATCATCAGATTCAGGGCTCAAATGCTTCACTATTGTGCCACCATGAGCTTCTGGGTGGGTCCCACTTGGCATGTTGCATCCTGTCACAGGACATTAGCATGCTGCCCCCAGCCACTGAGGGCCATCTTTCTACCCCCTGCTCCAACTGACATCTGGCCAGAGTGGGCAAAACAGACATGGAGATCCTGGGCACCCACCCTGCTTCTTCAGACCTGGTAGCCCACATAGGAGGGAAATTGTCACCTCTCCATCCTGTATTTCTCAGTTAACCACGGCCCTGCTCAGTTCTTCCATGCCACAGACCCTCCCTCTGGCTCCACACTGCTCATGGCCCGTGCTTTCTTTATTTCCCCCAAAGAAAAATTACTTACGCAGTTGTTTCCTTCACATGCATCTGGATGCAGTGTGACAGCCTGAGAGGCACAGCGGGTGCACAACAATATTAGGGAGGATGGCGCCTAGACTCCAAAGTCCAATGGGTGTGCCCTGCGTGCAGCCAACCTAACCCTCTTTGTGGGAGTTGGCCTCTGGGCCTCTCACTCCAGCAGGGTCTCTGCTTAAGCCCCTCCAGGGACCAAGGGTGTCTCAGTGCGGGGCAGCGAAGGGGCTTGCATACCCTGGGACAGAAGTGGTACAGCTGTTGCGGTGATGGGTAATACTTTTTGTCAAGTGGCCTCAGCAAATTGTGTATTTGTGAAAGAGCTAAGGGTGCTGTCATTGTTCTATAAATGGTAACAGAGGCCATTCTGTGATCCCCCTCCTTGAGAACGGCCACCACGCATCCTAGCCCTAGTGTCTCCCCGGGGAGTGTGCTCACCATGGATGCCAAAGTCCACCAGAGTGGGCCTTGGGCCCTACATGCCATATCCGGGTTCCCCTCACAACTGACTAGAGGGGAATTTTTCAATGTCATGGGTGGTACCCTGGGAGGCCCTGGGCATCGAGCCAGGAGTCAGGCCCCTCCTTTGGGAGCACAACCCCCCAGCACTACCACCCATCCTCAGGTCTGTCTTGCAGCCCCATCTGTCTGCCGAAGCAGAGCCCTCTGAAGACCTGTTCTCTTGGGTGTCTGTCCCCTGCCTCTACCTGGTCTCCTGAGCTCTGACCCACACCATTTCTTCCCAGCTCCCCTATCCCAAGTTCTCCTATTTCATCTCAGCCTTTTTGACAAGACACTCCTAAGGCCAAATCTAGTGGAACAGTTCCCTCCGCCACCTCTGCCTGGCTCTCAGAATTGTTCTGTGGTCTCCTCCCCCAGCAAAGGCATGTGGGCTTTTGGAGACCTCTTTCCGGCACGCACCGCTCTTTGTTCGTAGCACTGTGCTCGCTGGGCGTCAGCTGTGGGTAGCACCAGTGACTGAAGCCTGCAGTCAACAGCATGCTGCCCAGCCCTCCCGTGGCTGGGATGCTGTCCCCGAGAGGAGGCTTGCGGGGGAACAGACAGGTGAAAAGCCAAAACCGGCAGAGAAAGAAGAGCTGCAGCTGGGAGGCAGCGAGGAGGGTGTGCAGCACAGGCTTGGGACCAGGCCACCCTGGGTCTGAGACCCTGTCAGTGTGCTGGGTCCTGAGTCCTTTCAAAGCCCCAGTTCCCTTGTCTCTGAAATGTGAGTAATAATCCCACATCACTGGGCTGCTGTGGGGAGGCAATGAGAGAAGGGTAAGCGCCCCGCATAAGGCCAGGCCTGTGACGGGCATCTGTGGTGATGCCATCATCATCGTTAGTGGCCATCGTCCATGTCTCTGAAGCCTCTTGGACAGAAAGCCAGCTGTTATTGATGGACACTTGAGAAAGGAGAGCAGATTTTTGAATCAGCATGATTCAAAGAATTTTCTTCCAGCAACAGTTGTTGAACACAGGAAGCCTTGCGATTTCTTTTAAAAGAAGATTCCATACCACCGGATTTGTGGTTTCTGAGACAGACGGGGCAAAGGTCTAGATTATCGCTCCCATTCCCCCCTGGAGCCTCAGTATCTTGATTGTAAGATTCCTCACATCTCCCTAATGAAATCGTCTGGCTGATCCTGCTCCCCGCGCTGCCCCCGGCCTCAGTCCTTCCCGGGCCTCACAGCCACATTTTATGCACATATCCAAGCAGGGGACAACTCACAGCTGCCTGCTGGCAGATTGCCGCCCCTCAACAATACGCTGCGCAGACTAACTCCCCTGCTCCACGGCCACGCTTTTTGTGCGGAGGCCAACTGGTAACGGGCAGTTGGAATGTCTTCTCAGTAGACAAAAGAGCCGCTCAAGTGTGCAAGTATTTGGGAACTGCCGCCACTCCCCCGGCGGGTGGGTAGGGTCTGCGCCCGCGGAGCCAGCTGCTGAGCCCGAGGAGAAGAATAGAGCAGGCATGTGGGCCGGACAAAAGCCGCCGGCCCTGTGCCCTGGCCAACCCGCCGCGCAAGGCATCCTCAGCATATGGGTCCCCAGGGCCTCCCCTCATTTGACAATCATGACTTCCCTCTTCAGGAGACAACAATATTTGGAGACGTTAAATGGGCTGTGTGACTAACTTCAATTCTCAAGGCAGCCAGAACGAAGATGCTAATTGGCTTGGCTCAAGGTTCTTCCCCTCCATGAAACAGATTGGCTCATTTTCCAGGCGACTAATTATTAATTGAAGCCATGAATAGAAAGAATGCGAAGGACCTATCGCCTCCCGCTTGGTAAATGTTAAAGCTTTGTTATCTGCAGGCACAGCAGAGGGGCCTACGGGGTTCAGGTGAGAGTGTGCACAAGTCAGGGATCCAGTGTGTTCAAAGTGTGTCATGTTGTTGCTTTTCCTCTGTAAAATGTGGTGAACTGTCACCATCAGACAAGGTGTGGAGAGCAGAGGGGAATAACAAGGGCCATGTCATCTCAACAATTTCAGACTTTGGAGGGATCGCCAAATTGCAGTGAAGTCTGTTTAAGACAGAGTGTAATTCTGACTGACATTGTCAGAATTTAAAAATTAAAAATTTGTTCATACAACTTTCAACTTGAGTTCCATTATAAGAACCTTTGACACTATAATATTTTTAATAAATCTAACAGTTATAAACAGCACAACTTCCTTGCACTGTATTTTGGTGCATTAAAAGCATTTACTTGTTAAATGCAAACTGAAATATACACAGCTTTTTGGTAACTCATTTTCCTCCAACATTTTATTATGAAAATTTTCAAATATACAGAAAATTTGAAAGTGAACCCTCATTTAGCCACCACATACATTCTACAATTGTTAAAATTTTGCTAGACCTGCCTTATCACAAATCTAGCCCTCTATTTACCTATCCATCCAATGAAGTTGGCATCTAAGTTAAGTTGCTAACAGCAGTGCCCTTCCCTTAAATACCTCAGCATGTGCATCATTAACCAGAGCTCAGTACATGTTGGTGGGGATTTTTAGATAAAACATAGATAATGTCACACTTGACTCTGAGACACACCATTCCACATCGAGATGCACAAAATTCCATTACCTTAAAAAGTTCTCTGGCCCTTTCCAGGCAATCTCATCCCACCCTCCAGCTCACCCTCACCCCCACCCCACAGGCAATAACTATTGATTTTTTTTTTCTATCAGAGACACAACCCACTTTTGCTAGTATTTGCTAGTATTCCTTGAATCTCAACAAATAAAAGTGGTCTAAGACCCTCTCAACCTCTATGAAGTACAAAGAATTACCTTAGTATTCTTTAAAACAATCACCAAATCATCAATACACCCCTCCAAATCTAAGAAGGCAGAGTGCAAACTCCAAAAACTTAGCTGGTTTTAAGGCCCTGGGTACAAGATCATTGTCTTCTCTCTGCAAATAGGGAAAATTAAACCTGGCTAATTTGGCTGTTTTTATGTACCCCTTCAAAACAGGCAGGCTGATGTTTGACTATACATGCTTTAGAAAACTCAAAGCTCTTTGAATCTTTTGAATCAAAATAAAACCCACCAAAATAAAAATAGGAATTGACGTGAGTCTGAATTGTTCAGGCAAAAATCATCAATTCCACTAAAAGGGGAAGAAGTTTGAGGATATTTACATAGCCTCAATGTATTTCCCCATAAGATACATATTAATTTCTCAAGGAAATATAATACCTTGACAGTGGAGAAACCACCTTACATCACCAGTGACTGGACAAGCAACCCCACCTGCCTTCTCATAGGATACACAGAAAAGAAAAGGCTCCTCACCACTTCTGTGGTATTCATGACAAAAATGTATAATCTGAAACTAACCATAAGGAAATACCAGAAGAAGTAAAGTGAGAAGCATTTTACAAAATAATTTACTCTTTTTTTTGGTGGGGGGGATGTAATTTTTTTGTATTGTTCTTTTGGGGGGGCAGGTTTAGAGTGATGAATTCAATGGTTTGGTTTTGTTTTTATTTTTATTTTTGAAATTTCGTTAACTGTGAGGAAATCCTTTGGAAAGCTAGTGTCACTTCTTTTTTTTTCTTCTTTCAGGAAATTGTTTTTTTTTAATTTAAATTCAATTAATTAACATATAATGTATTATTTGTTTCAGGGGTACAGGTCTGTGATTCATCAGTCTTTTTTTTTTTTTTAAAGATTTTATTTATTTATTTATTTGAGACAGAGAGAATGAGAGACAGAGAGCATAAGAGGGAGGAGAGTCAGAGGGAGAAGCAGACTCCCTGCCGAGCAGGGAGCCCGATGCGGGACTCGATCCCGGGACTCCAGGATCATGACCTGAGCCGAAGGCAGTCGCTTAACCAACTGAGCCACCCAGGCGCCCGTGTGATTCATCAGTCTTATGTAACACTCCATCCCTCCATCCAACACCTCCCGTCCAGCAATCCTCAGTTTGTTTCCTGAGATTAAGAGTCTCCTATGGCTTGTCTCCCTCTCTGGTTTCGTCTTGTTTCATTTTTCCCTCCTTTCCCCCATGATCCTCTGCCTTGTTTCTTAAATTCCACATATCAGTGAGATCATATGATAATTGTCTTTCTCTGATTGACTTATTTCTTTTAGCATAATACCCTCCAGTTCCATCCACGTTGTTGCAAATGGCAAAATTTCATTTTTTTGATGGCTACATAAATTTCCATTGTATATATACACCACATCTTCTTTATCCATTCATCTGTGGATGGAAATCTGGGCTATGTCCATAGTGTGGCTATTGTAGACATTGCTGCTATAAACATTGGGGTGCAGGTGACCCTTCATATCACTACATTTGTATCTTTGAGGTAAATACCCAGTAGTGCAATTGCTGGGTCATAGAATAGCTCTATTTTCAACTTCTGGAGGAACCTCCATACTGTTTTCCAGAGTGGCTGCACCAGCTTGCATTCCCACCCAAAATAATTTACTCTTAAAAATGGTCAGGGGTGGGGCACTTGGGTGGCTCAGTCCTTAAGTGTCTGCCTTCAGCTCAGGTCATGATCCCAGGGTACTGGGATCGAGCCCTGTGTCTGGCTCCCTGCTCAGCATGGAGTCTGCTTCTCCCACTCCCACTCCCCCTACTTGTGTTCCCTCTCTCTCTCTGTCAAATAAATAAATTCTTTTTTTAAAAAAATGGTCAGGGGATGCCTATGTGGCTCAGTGGGTTAAGCATCTGCCTTTGGCTCAGGTAATGATACCAGGGTCCTGGGATTGAGTCCTACATTGGGCTCCTTGATCAGCAGGGAGCCTGCTTCTCCCTCTGCCTGCCACTACTCCTGCTTGTGCTCTCTCTCTCTCTCTCTGACAAATAAATGAATAAAATCTTTATAAAAAATGGTCAAGGTATGGGAGGGGGGAATGGAGAAATTGTTCCAGATTGAAGAAATGAGATATTACAACTGATTGCAACACATGGTCAAAACTTTCTTTTGCTATAAGGGGCATTAATGGAACAAATGGAAAATTCAAATTAAGATACATGAATTATATGGGGGAGGAGCAAGATGGTGGAGGAGTAGGAGACCTGGATTTCATCTGGTCCTAGGAATTCAGCTGGATAGGGATCAAACCATTCTGAACACCTACGAACTCAAGGAGTTTGAGGAGATCGAAGAAAAGAATAGCAACAACTCTCTGAACAGAAAAGCAACCACTTTCTGGAAGGTAGGACATGTGGAGAAGTGAATCCGAGGCGATATTCGGGAGGATAGACAGCGGGGGAGGGGGCCTCCGACCGCCGCTTCTGGCAAGTGATAGAGCCGCGGAGCACAAAATCAGAACTTTTAGAAGTCAGCTCCGTTGAGGGACGTCGTTCCAGTGGCTAAGCGGGGGGCGGAACCCTCGTGGGACAGTGTGGTCTCAGGACCCTCAGGGTGACAGAAAGACCAGGGGTGCCTGAGTGCAGCAGAGCTCCCAGGTATCAGAGCGGGGAAGCCGGCTGCACAGATGGAGCTGAGGAGTGGGCTCTCAGCTCGGGGTTGCCATAAACCACGATCCGTGGCACAGTCAGGCCACTGCTCATCCAGCAGGGACCCAACAAGCGGCAGATCCGGGGAGACTCACCTTCTCCCCCGGGGAGGAGCGGCGCGGGAGTGCACCGCAGGGATCTGCTGGGTTTGGAGAATCCACACGGGGTCAGGTGCCAGAGATAGAAATGCTCAGTCACAGGCTGGGTGAGCACAGAGTGCGGCCAGAGACTGGGGAGACGGGAGTGATTGACTGCTTTTCTCTGGGGGCTCACTGAGGACTGGGGCCCCGAGTTCTCAGCTCCTCCGGGATGGAGATTGGGAGGCCGCCATTTTCACTCTCATCCTCCAAAGCTGTACGGAAAGCTCGCAGGGAACAAAAACTCCCGAGAGCAAACCCGAGCAGATTACTTAGCCCAAACCGGGCAAGGGCGGGGCAATTCCGCCTCTGGCAAAGACATTTGGGAACCACAGCAACAGGCCCCTCACCCAGAAGATCAGCGAGAACAGTCAGCCAAGACCAAGTTTACCGATCAATGAGAACGGCAGAACTCCAGCGCTAGGGGAATACTGAACATAGAATCCATGGTATTTTTCCCCCTGATTCTTTAGTCTTTCAAAGTTCATTTTTTTTAACTGCCTTTTTTTTTTAATTTTTCTTTTTCCCTTTTTCAACCAACTATTATCAATCCCTTTTTAAAAAATCTTTCTTATTTTACATTTTTAGAGTTATACTCTATCCCTTCATAGTACTTAACCTTATTTTTGGTATATATATAAGTTGTTCTCTAAAATTTTGGGATACAGTTTCTTCTAACAGACCAAAATATACCCTCAAACTCTAGTGTATGGCTTTGTTCTAGTCTCCTGCCTGATCACATTTTCTCCCCCTTTTTTTTTTTTAATCCTCTTCTTTCTTTTATTTTTTTTCTTTTTTTTTTAAAGATTTTATTTATTTGAAAGAAAGAGACACAGTGAGAGAGGGAACACAAGCAGGGGGAGTGGGAGAGCAGGAAACCTAATGCAGGGCTCGATCCCAGGACCCTGGGATCATGACCAGAGCCAAAGGAAGCCACTTAACGACTGAGCCACCCAGGCGCCCCCTTCTTTCTTTTTTCAACCAACTTCTTATCTTATCAATTCCTTTTATAAAATCTTTTATAATTTTCATCTTTACAGTCATATTCCATCCCTTCATTGTATTTACCCTTATTTTTATACATATATAAGTTTTTCTTTCTTTAAAATTTTGGGAGGCACTTTTTTCTAACAGACCAAAATACGCTCAAAATCTAGAGTGTGGCATGGATCTATGCACCAGCCTGATCACATTTGATCATATTATGTTTTTTGTTGTTGTTGTTGTTTTGTTTGTTTGTTTGTTTTAACTTTTTCTTTTTTTCTCTTTTTTTTCTTCCTTTCCCTTTCTTTTTCCATAGTTTCAGGTCTCTTCTGATTTGTTTAGTGCATATTTTTCTGGGTTCATTGTTACCCTGTTAGCATTTTGTTCTCTCATTCATCTATTCTCCTCTAGACAAATTGACAAGATGGAAAAAATAATTTCCAAAAAAAGAACAAGAGGCAGTACCATATGCCAGGCACCTAATCAATACAGACATTAGTAAGATGTCAGAACTAGAGTTCAGAATGATGATTTTAAAGATACTAGCTGGGCTTGAAAAAAGCATGGAAGATATTAGAGAAACCCTTTCTGGAGAAATAAAAGAACTAAAATCTAACCAAGTCAAAATCAAAAAGGCTATTAATAAGGTGCAATCAAAAATGGGGGCACTAACTGCTAGGATAAATGAGGCAGAAGACAGAATTAATGATATAGAAGACCAAGTGATGGAGAATAAAGAAGCTGACAAAAAGAGAGAAAACAACTACTGGATCACAAGGGCAGAATTTGAGAGATAAGTGATACCATAAGATGAAACAACATTAGAATAATTGGGATCCCAGAAGAAGAAGAAAGAGAGAGGGGGGCAGAAGGTATATTGGAGCAAATTATAGCAGAGAACTTCCCTAATTTGGGGAAGGAAACAGGCATCAAAATCCAAGAGGCACAGAGAACCCCCTCAAAACCAATAAAAAAAGGTCAACACCCCAATATCTAATAGTAAAACTTACAAGTCTAAGAGACAAAGAGAAAATCCTGAAAGCAGCTCGGGAGAAGAGTCATGTAACCTACAATGGTAGAAACATTAGATTGGCAACAGACCTATCGACAGAGACCTGGCTTGCCAGAAAGGACGGGCAGGATATATTCAGAGCACGAAATGAGAAAAATATGCAGCCAAGAATACTATATCCAGCTAGGCTGTCATTGAAAATAGAAGGAGACATAAAAAGCTTTCAGGACAAACAAAAACTAAAGGAATTTGCAAACATAAAACCAGCCCTACAAGAAATATTGAAAGGGGTCCTCTAAGCAAAGAGAGAGCCTAAAAGTAACACAGACCAGAAATGAACACAGACAATATACAGTAACAGTCACGTTACACGCAATAATTGTATATATAATTATTGTATAATTATATATTGTATATTGTATAATTATATATTGTAAAAATTGTATATATATTTGTAATATAATAAATTCATATCTTTCAATAGTTACCCTGAATGTAAATGGGCTAAATGCCCCAATCAAAAGACACAGGCTATCAGATTGGATTAAAAAACAAGACCCATCGATATGCTGTCTGCAAGAGACTCATTTTAGAACCAAAGACACCTCCAGATTGAAAGTAAGGGGGTGGAAAACCATTTACCATGCTAATGGACACCAAAAGAAAGCTGAGGTGGCAATCCTTATATCAAACAAATTAGATTTTAAACCAAAGACTATAATAAGAGATGGGGAAGGACACTATATCCTACTTAAAGGTATATCCAACAAGAAGATCTAACAACTGTAAATATCTATGCCCCTAACATGGGAGCAGCCAATTATATAAGCCAATTAATAACAAAAGCAAAGAAACACATTGACAATAATACAATAATAGTGGGGGACTTTAACACCCCCCTCACTGAAATGGACAGATCGTCTAAGCAAAAGATCAACTAGGAAATAAAGACTTTAAATGACACACTGGACCAAATGGACTTCACAGACATATTCAGAACATTCCATCCCAAAGCAACGGAATACACATTCTTCTCTAGTCCCCATGGAACATTCTCCAGAATAGATCACATCCTAGGTCATAAATCAGGTCTCAACCAGTACCAAAAGATTGGGATCATTCCCTGCCTATTTTCAGACCACACTGCTTTGAAACTAGAACTCAATTAAAAGAGGAAAGTTGGAAAGAACTCAAATACATGGAGGCTAAAGAGCATCCTACTAAAGAATGAATGGGTCAAACAGGAAATTGAAGAAGAAATTAAAAAATTCATGGAAACAAATTAAAATGAAAACACAGCTGTTCAAAAATCTTTGGGATACACCAAAGGCAGTCCTAAGAGGAAAGTATTTAGCAATACAAGCCTTTCTCAAGAAAGGTCTCAAATACACAACCTAACCCTACACCTAAAGGAGCTGGAGAAAGAACAGCAAATAAAGCCTAAGCCCAGCAGGAGAAGAGAAATAATAAAGATCAGAGCAGAAATCAATGAAATAGAAACCAAAAGAACAGTAGAACAGATCAATGAAACTAGGAGCTGGTTCGTTGAAAGAATTAACAAGATTGATAAACCCCTGGCCAGACTTATCAAAAAGAAAAGAGAAAGGACCCAAATCAACAAAATCATGAATGAAAGAGGAGAGATCACAACCAACACCAAAGAAATACAAACAATTATAAGAACATATTATGAGCAACTCTATGCCAGCAAATTAAATAACCTGGAAGAAATGGATGCATTCTTAGAGATGTATCAACTACCAAAACTGAACCAGGCAGAAATAGAAAACCTGAACAGACCTATAACCACTAAGGAAATTGAAGCAGTCATCAAAAATCTCCCAACAAACAAAAGCCCAGGGCCAGATGGCTTCCCAGGGGAATTCTACCAAACATTTCAAGAAGAATTAATACCTATTCTTCTAAAACTGTTCCAAAAAATAGAAATGGAAGGAAAACTTCCAAACTCGTTTTATGAGGCCAGCATTACCTTGATCCCAAAACCAGACAAAGACCCCATCAAAAAGGAGAATTACAGACCAATATCCTTGATGAACATGGATGCAAAAATTCTCACCAAAATACTAGCCAATAGGATCCAACAGTACGTTAAAAGGATTATTCACCGCAACCAAGTGGGATTTATCCCTGGGCTGCAAGTTGGTTCAACATCTGCAAATCAATCAACATGATACAATACGTTAACAAAAGAAAGAACAAGAATCATATGATCCTCTCAATAGATGCAGAAAAAGCATTTGACAAAGTGCAGCATCCTTTCTTGATCAAAACTCTTCAGAGTATAGGCATACAGGGTACATACCTCAATATCATAAAAGCCATCTATGAAAAACCCACAGCGAATATCATTCTCAATGGGGAAAAACTGAGAGCTTGCCCCCTAAGGTCAGGAACATGGCAGGGATGTCCACTATCACCACTGCTATTCAACATAGTATTAGAAGTCCTAGCCACAGCAGTCAGACAACAGAAAGAAATAAAAGGCATCCGAATCGGCAAAGAAGAAGTCAAACTCCCATTTTTGCAGATGATATGATACTTGATGTGGAAAACCCAAAAGACTCCACCCCCAAACTGCAAGTCTTTTAGTTTTTCCACATCTAGCAGTTTTGGGGTGGAGTCTTTTGGTTGTTTCTTTCATAAGTGTTCTATATTCTTATTCCTAGGCATCTTAGGTTTTAGGTGCAATTGTAAACAGGATTGACTTGCAGTATATAAAATCACTGCACAGAAATCAGTGGCATTCCTATACACCAACAACAAGACAGAAGAAAGACAAATTAAGGAGTTGATCCCATTTAGAGTTGCACGCAAAACCATGAGATACCTAAGAATAAATCTAACCAGGGGCGGAGCAAGATGGCAGAGGAGTAGGAGACCTGGATTTCGTCTCCTCTCAGGAATTCAGCTGGATAGGCATCAAACCATTCTGAACACTTACAAACTCAACAGAAGATCGAAGAAAAGAATAGCAACAACTCTCTCATCAAAAAAGCGACCACTTTCTGGAAGTAGGACGTGCGGAGAAGTGAATCCAAGGTGATATTCGGGAGGATACACGGCGGGGGAGGGGCCTCCGTCGGCCGCTTCTGGCAAGTGATTGAACCACGGAGCATAAAATCAGAACTTTTAGAAGTCGGCTCTGCTGAGGGACATCACTCTGGTGGCTAAGCGGGGGTGGAACCCTCCGGGACAGTGTGGTATCAGGACCTTCGGGGTCACAGAAAGACTGGGGGTGCCTGAGTGTGGCAGAGCTCCCAGGTAACGAAGCAGGGAAGCCAGCTACAGAGGAAGAGCCCAGGTGCAGGCTCTCAGCTCGGGGTTGCCATATACCGTGATCCACAGCACAGTCGGACCCCTGCTCCTCCAGCAGGGACCCAACAAGCGGCAGATCCAGGAAGACTCACCTTCCTCCCCTGGGAGGGGCCGCGCAGGGGTGCATCGCAGGGATCTGCTGGGTTTGGAGACTCCACCCGGGGTCGGGTGCCAGAGATAGAAACACGCGGTCACAGGCTGGGTGAGCACAGCATGCGGCCGCAGACTGGGGAGACGGGAGTGACTGACGGCTTTTCTCTGGGGGCTCACTGAGGAGCGGGGCTCCGAGTTCTCACCTCCTCCAGGATGGAGATTGGGAGGCCGCCATTTTCACTCTCCGTCTCCAAAGCTATACGGAAAGCTCGCAGGAAACAAAAGCTCTGGAGAGCAACCCGAGCAGATTACTTAGCCCAGACCGGGCAAGGGCGAGGCACTTCCGCCTCCAGCAAAGACATTTGGGAACCATGGCAACAGGCCCCTCCCCCAGAAGATCAGCGAGAACAGCCAGACAAGGCCAAGTTTACTGATCAATGAGAACGGCAGAACTCCAGCGCTAGGGGAATACTGCACATAGAATTCATGGCTTTTTTACCATGATTCTTTAGTCTTTCAAAGTTAAGTTGTTTTTTTTTAACTGTCTTTTTTTCTTTTTTCTTTTTTTTTCAATTTTTCCTTTTCCCTTTTTCAAACAACATCGTATCAATCCCTTTTTAAAAAAACATTTTTATTTTTCATTTTTAGAGTCATATTCTATCCCTTCATAGTAGTTACCCGTATTTTTGGAATATATATATAAGTTGTTCTCTCTTTAAAACTTTGAGATAGTTTCTTCTAACAGATCAAAATATACCCTAAATCTCTAGTATATGGTTTTTTCTACTCCCCTGCCTGATCACATTCTCTCCCTTTTTTTTTCTTTTTTCTTTTTTTAAATCCTCTTCTTTCTTTTTTCAAACAACTTCTTATCAATTCCTTTTATAAAATTTTTTATAATTTTCATCCTAACAGTCATATACCATCCCTTCATCATATCAACCCTTATTTTTGTACATATATAAGTTTTTCTTTCTTTAAAATTTTGGGAGGCACTTTCTTCTAACAGACCAAAATACACCCAAAATCTAGCGTGTGGCACTGATCTATATACCAGCCTGATCATATTTGATCACATTCTGGGTTTTTTTGTTGTTGTTGTTTTGTTTTGTTTGTTTTTGTTTGTTTTTATCTTTATCTTTTTCTTTTTCTTTTTTCTCTCTTTCCCTTTCTTTTCCCACTGCTTCAGGTCTTTTCTGATTTGTTTAGAGTATATTTTCTGGGGACGTTGTTACTCTGCTAGCATTTTGTTCTCTCATTAATCTATTCTCCTCTGCACAAAATGACAAGACGGAAAAAATCACCTCCACAAAAAGAACCGACTGCCAGGGACCTACTGAATACAGACATTAGTACGATGTCAGATCTAGAGTTCAGAATCATCCCTTTAAAGATACTAGCTGGGCTTGAAAAAAATATGGAAGTTATTAGAGAAACCCTTTCTGGAGAAGTAAAAGAACTAAAATCTAACAAGTAGAAATCAAAAAAGCTATTAATGAGGTGCAATCAAATATGGGGGCACTAACTGCTAAGATCAATGAGGCAGAAGAGAGAATCAGTGATATAGAAGACTAAATGATGGAAAATAAAGAAGCTGAGAAAAAGAGAGATAAACAACTACTGGATCACGAGGGCAGAATTTGAGAGATAAGCGATACCATAAGACGAAACTACATTAGAATAATTGGGATCCCAGAAGAAGAAGAAAGAGAGAGAGGGGCAGAAGGTATAATGGAGCAAATTATAGTAGAGAACTTCCCTAATTTGGGGAAGGAAACAGGCATCAAAATCCAGGAGGCACAGAGAACCCCTCTCAAAATCAATAAAAATAGGTCAACACCCCGACATCTAATAGGAAAACTTACGAGTCTCACAGACAAAAAGAAAATCCTGAAAGCAGCTTGGGAGGAGAGATATGTAACCTACAATGGTAGAAACATTAGATTGGCAACAGACCTATCCACAGAGACCTGGCAGGCCAGAAGGAACTGGCAGGATATATTCAGAGCACGAAATGAGAAAAATATGCAGCCAAGAATACTATATCCAGCTAGGCTGTCATTGAAAATAGAAGGAGAGATCAAAAGCTTCCAGGACAAACAAAAACTAAAGGAATTTGCAAACACGAAACCAGCCCTACAAGAAATCTTGAAAGGGGTCCTCTAAGCAAAGAGAGACCCTAAAAGCAACATAGACCAGAAAGGAACACAGACAATATACGGTAACAGTCACCTTACAGGCAATACAATGGCACTAAATACCTATCTTTCAATAGTTACCCTGAATGTAAATGGGCTAAATGCCCTGATCAAAAGACACAGGTTATCAGACTGGATTAAAAAACAAGACCCATCGATATGCTGTCTGCAAGAGACTCATTTTCGACCCAAAGACACCCCCAGATTGAAAGTGAGGGGGTGGAAAACCATTTACCATGCTAATGGACACCAAAAGAAAGCGGGGGTGGCAATCCTTATATCAGACAAACTAGATTTTAAACCAAAGACTGTAATAAGAGATGAGGAAGGACACTATATTCTACTTAAAGGGTCTATCCAACAAGAAGATCTAACAATTGTAAATATCTATGCCCCTAACATGGGAGCAGCCAATTATATAAGCCAATTAATAACAAAAGCAAAGAAACACATCGACAACAATACAATAATAGTGGGGGACTTTAACACCCCCCTCACTGAAATGGACAGATCGTCTAAGCAAAAGATCAACAAGGAAATAGAGACTTTAAATGACACACTGGACCAAATGGACTTCACAGATATATTCAGAACATTCCATCCCAAAGCAACGGAATACACATTCTTCTCTAGTCCCCATGGAACCTCTCCAGAATTGATCGCATCCTAGGTCATAAATCAAGTCTCAACCGGTACCAAAACATTGGGATCAGCCTTTGGCTCGGGTCATGATCCTGGAATCCTGGGATCGAGTCACGCATCAGACTCCCGGCTCAGCAGGGAGCCTGCTTCTCCCTCTGACCCTCTGCCCTCTCATGCTGTTTCTCTCTCTCTCTCTCTCTCTCTCTCAAATAAATAAAATCTTAAAAAAAAAAAAGAATTAAAAAAACACATGGAAACCAATGAAAATGAAAACACAGCTGTTCAAAATCTTTGGGATGCAGCAAAGGCAGTCCTAAGAGGAAAGTATTTAGCAATACAAGCCTTTCTCAAGAAACAAGAAAGGTCTCAAATACACAACCTAACCCTACACCTCAAGGAGCTGGAGAAAGAACAGCAAATAAAGCCTAAGCCCAGCAGGAGAAGAGAAATAATAAAGATCAGAGCAGAAATCAATGAAATAGAAACTAAAAAAACAGTAGAACAGATCAATGAAACTAGAAGCTGGTTCGTTGAAAGAATTAACAAGATTGATAAACCCCTGGCCAGACTTATCAAAAAGAAAAGAGAAAGGACCCAAATCAACAAAATCATGAATGAAAGAGGAGAGATCACAACCAACACCAAAGAAATACAAACAATTATAAGAACATATTATGAGCAACTCTATGCCAGCAAATTAAATAACCTGGAAGAAATGGATGCATTCTTAGAGATGTATCAACTACCAAAACTGAACCAGGCAGAAATAGAAAACCTGAACAGACCTATAACCACTAAGGAAATTGAAGCAGTCATCAAAAATCTCCCAACAAACAAAAGCCCAGGGCCAGATGGCTTCCCAGGGGAATTCTACCAAACATTTCAAGAAGAATTAATACCTATTCTTCTAAAACTGTTCCAAAAAATAGAAATGGCAGGAAAACTTCCAAACTCGTTTTATGAGGCCAGCATTACCTTGATCCCAAAACCAGACAAAGACCCCATCAAAAAGGAGAATTACAGACCAATATCCTTGATGAACATGGATGCAAAATTCTCAACAAAATATTGCCAATAGGATCCAACAGTACATTAAAAGGATTATTCACCACAGCCAAGTGGGATTTATCCCTGGGCTGCAAGGTTGGTTCAACATCTGCAAATCAATCAACGTGATACAATACATTAACAAAAGAAAGAAGAAGAATCATATGATCCTCTCAATAGATGCAGAAAAAGCTTTTGACAAAGTGCAGCATCCTTTCTTGATCAAAACTCTTCAGAGTATAGGCATACAGGGTACATACCTCAATATCATAAAAGCCATCTATGAAAAACCTACAGCGAATATCATTCTCAATGGGGAAAAACTGAGAGCTTGCCCCCTAAGGTCAGGAACGCAGCAGGGATGTCCACTATCACCACTGCTGTTCAACACAGTATTGGAATTCCTAGCCACAGCAGTCAGACAACAGAAAGAAACTAAAGGCATCCAAATCGGCAAAGAAGAAGTCAAACTCTCACTCTTTGCAGATGATATGATACTTTATGTGGAAAATCCCAAAGACTCCACCCCAAAACTTCTAGAACTCAGACAGGAATTCAGTACAGTGGCAGGATATAAAATCAATGCACAGAAGTCAGTGGCATTCCTATACACCAACAACAAGACAGAAGAAAGAGAATTTAAGGAGTCCATCCCATTTACAATTGCACCCAAAACCATAAGATACCTAGGAATAAATCTAACCAAAGAGGCAAAGGATCTGGACTCAGAAAACTATAAAATACTCATGAAAGAAATTGAGGAAGACACAAAGAAATGGAAAAACGTTCTATGCTCATGGATTGGAAGAACAAATATTGTGAAGATGTCAATGCTACCTAGAGCAATCTACACATTCAATGCAATCCCCATCAAAATACCATCCACTTTTTTCAAAGGAATGGAACAAATCATCCTAAAATTTGTATGGAACCAGAAAAGACCCTGCATAGCCAGAGGCATGTTGAAAAAGAAAAGCAAAGCTGGCAGCATCACAATTCCAGACTTCCAGCTCTATTACAAAGCTGTCATCATCAAGACAGTATGGTATTGGCACAATAACAGACACATAGATCGATGGAACAGAATAGAGAGCCCAGAAATGGACCCTCAACTCTATGGTCAACTCATCTTTGACAAAGCAGGAAAGAATGTCCAATGGAAAAAATGGTGTTCAACAAATGGTGTTGAGAAAATTGGATAGCCACATGCAGAAGAATGAAACTGGACCATTCCCTTACACCACACACAAAAATAGACTCCAAATGGTTGAAAGACCTCAGTGTGAGACAGGAGTCCATCAACATCCTAAAGGAGAACACAGGCAGCAACTCTTTGACCTCAGCCAAAGCAACTTCTTCCTAGAACCATCACCAAAGGCAAGGGAAGCAAGGGCAAAAATGAACTATTGGGACTTCATCAAGATAAAAAGCTTTTGCAAAGCAAAGGAAACAGTCAACAAAACCAAAAGACAACTGACAGAATGGGAGAAGATATTTGCAAATGACATATCAGATAAAGGGCTAGTATCCAAAATCTATAAAGAACTTCTCAAACTCAACACCCAAAGAACAAAGAATCCAATCAAGAAATGGGCAGAAGACATGAACAGACATTTTTCCAAAGACATCCAAATGGCCAGGAGACACATGAAAAAGTGCTCAACATCGCTCGGCATCAGGGAAATCCAAATCAAAACCTCAATGAGATACCACCTCACACCAGTCAGAATGGGTAAAATTACCAAGTCAGGAAATGACAGATGTTGGCGGGGATGCGGAGAAAGGGGAACCCTCCTACACTGTTGGTGGGAATGCAAGCTGGTGCAGCCACTCTGGAAAACTGTATGGAGGTTCCTCAAAAAGTGGAAAATAGAGCTACCGTATGATCCAGCAATTGCACTACTGGGTATTTACCCCAAGGACACAAAAGTAGGGATCTGAAAGGGTACAGGCACCCCAATGTTTATAGCAGCAATGTCCACAATAGCCAAACTGTGGAAAGAGCCAAGATGTCCATCGGCAGATGAATGGATAAAGAAGATGTGGTATATATATACAATGGAATATTATGCAGCCATCAAAAGGAATGAGATCTTGCCATTTGCAACGACGTGGATGGAACTGGAGGGTATTATGTTGAGTGAAATAAATCAAACAGAGAAAGACATGTATCATATGACCTCACTGATATGAGGAATTCTTAATCGCAAGAAACAAACTGATGGTTGCTGTAGTGGGGGGTGGGGTGGGAGGGATGGGGTGAGTGGGTGATAGACACTGGAGAGGGTATGTGCTCTGGTAAGCACTGTGAATTGTGCAAGGCTATTGAATCTCAGATCTGTACCTCTGAAACAACTAATGCAATATATGTTAAGAAAAAAAAAAAGAAGAAGGTAGCAGGAGGGGAAGAATGAAGGGGGGAAAATTGGAGGGGTAGAGGAACCATGAGAGAGATGGACTCTGAAAAACAAACTGAAGGTTCTAGAGGGGAGGGGGGTGGGAGGATGGGTTAGCCTGGTGATGGGTATTGAGGAGGGCACATTCTGCATGGAGCACTGGGTGTTATGCACAAACAATGAATCATGGAACACTACATCTAAAATTAATGATGTAATGTACAGGGATTAACATAAGAATAAAAATATAAAAAACAAAACAAAAAAGAATAAATCTAACCAAAGAGGCAAAGAATCTGTACTCAGAAAACTATAAAATACTCATGAAAGAAATTGAAGAAGACACAAAGAAATGGAAAAACGTTCCATGCTCATGGATTGGAAGAACAAATATTGTGAAGATGTCAATGCTACCTAGAGCAATCTACACATTCAAAGCAATCCATATCAAAATATCATCAACTTTTTTCAATGGAACGGAACAAATAATCCTCAAATTTGTATGGAACCAGAAAAGACCCCGAATAGCCACAGGAATGTTGAAAAAGCAAAGCAACGCTGGCAACATCACAATTCCGGACTTCAAGCTCTATTACAAAGCTGTCATCATCAAGACAGTGCGGTACTGGCCCAAAAACAGACACATCAATCAATGGAACAGAATAGAGAGCCCAGAAATGGACCCTCAACTCTATCGTCAACTAATCTTTGACAAAGCAGGAAAGCATGTCCAGTGGAAAAAAGACAGTCTCTTCAACAAATGGTGTTGGGAAAATTGGACAGCCACATACAGAAGAATGAAACTGGACCATTTCCTTACACCAGACAGAAAAACAGACTCCAAATGGTTGAAAGACCTAAATGTGAGACAGGAGTCCATTAAAATCCTAAAGGAGAAAACAGGCAGCAACCTCTTTGACCTCAGCCAAAGCAACTTCTTCCTAGAAACATCGTCAAAGGCAAGGGAATAAATAAACATCGCCAAAGGCATAAATGAACTATTGGGACTTCATCAAGATAAAAAGCTTTTGCACAGCAAAAGAAACAGTCAACAAAAGCAGAAGACAACCGACAGAATGGGAGAAGATATTTGCAAATGACATATCAGATAAAGGGCTAGTATCCAAAATCTATAAAGAACTTCTCAAACTCAACACCCAAACAACAAAGAATCCAATCAAGAAATGGGCAGAAGACATGAACAGACATTTTTCCAAAGAAGACATCCAAATGGCCAGGAGACACATGAAAAAGTGCTCAACATCGCTCGGCATCAGGGAAATCCAAATCAAAACCTCAATGAGATACCACCTCAACCCAGTCAGAATGGCTAAAATTACCAAGTCAGGAAATGACAGATGTTGGCAGGGATGTGGAGAAAGGGGAACCCTCCTACACTGTTGGTGGGAATGCAAGCTGGTGCAGCCACTCTGGAAAACAGTATGGAGGTTCCTCAAAAAGTTGAAAATAGATCCAGTATTCGATCCAGCAATTGCAGTACTGGGTATTTACCCTGAAGATACAAATGTAGGGATCCGAAGGGGTACATGCACTCTGATGTTTATAGCAGCAATTTCACAATAGCCAAACTATGGAAAGATCCAAGGTGTCCATCGACAGATGAATGGATAAAGAAGATGTGGTATATATATACAATGGTATATTATGCAGCCATCAAGAGGAATGAAATCTTGCCATTTGCAACAATGTGGATGGAACTGGAGAGTATTATGCTGAGCGAAATAAGTCAATCAGAAAAAGACATGTATCATATGACCTCACTGATATGAGGAATTCTTAATCTCAGGAAACAAACTGAGGGTTGCTGGAGTGGTGGGGGGTGGGAGAGATGGTGTGCCTGGGTGATAGACACTGGGGAGGGTATGTGCTCTGGTAAGCACTGTGAATTGTGTAAGACTGTTGAATCACAGACCTGTACCTCTGAAACAAATAATACATTATATGTTAAAAAAAAAAGAAGAAGAAGAAGAAGAAGAAGATAGCAGGAAGGGATGAAGGGAGGGGGGAATCGGAGGGGGAGACAAACCATGAGAGACTATGGACTCTGAGAAAGAAACTGAGGGTTTTAGAGGGGAGGGGGATGGGGGAATGGGTTAGCCTTGTGATGGGTATTAAAGAAGGCATGTACTGAATGGAGCACTTTTTATCTTGATGAAGTCCCAATTGTTTGCGGTGTTATACGCAAACAATGAATCATGAAACACCACATCAAAAACTAATGATGTAATGTATGGTGATTAACATAACATAATAAAAAAAATCTATGAATTATATAATAGTATTGCATTAATGTGTTAACTTCCTAATTTTCATTATTGCTCTGTGCTTATAATGGAGAAGATACTTGCTAGTCTATAAAAGCTTTATTGATATATAGTTCACAAACCATACAATTCTCCCTATTAAAGTGCACAGTTCTGTGGTTTCTAGTATATTCACAGTCTTGCAAACATTACGGTTATCTAATTTTAGAACATTATCATTACTCCAAAAAGAAAGTCATCCCTCCCTCCCACCAGCCTCTGGCAATCATTAATCCACTTTTTGTCTTCATGGTTTGCCTATTCTGCACATTCCATAAAAATAGAAACTTCCTATATAATATGTAGCCTTTTGTGTCTTCTTTCACTTAGCATAATGTGTTCAAGGTTTATCCATGTCATGTCATGTACCAGTACTTCATTCCTTTTTATGGCTGGGTAATATGTCACATTTTCTTTATTCATTTATCAGTGATGGACATTCACCTTTTGACTATTGTGAATAGTGCTTCTGTGAACATTCCCAAGTAATTTTTCTTAATATGTGTTTTCAATTCTTTGGGATTTCTACCCAGAGGTGGAATTGCTATATCATTTTGAAAATACATTTTTAAAGTTTAGAGGATCTACCATTCTGTTTTCCATGGCAGCTACATCATTTTACATTCCAAACAGCAATGTTCAAGGGTTCTATTTTCTCCACATCCTCATCAATACTTCTTTTTCTTTTTCTTTTTTATTGGAAGTGAAGTGGTACCTCATAAGTTTTGTTTTTCTTTTTTTAATTTAAATTCAATTAGACAACATATAGTACATCATTAATTTCAGATGTAGAGTTCAATAACTCATCAGTTGCATATAACACCCAGTGCTCATCACATCACATGCCCTACTTAATGCCCATCACCCAGTTCCCCATTGCCCCACCCACAGCCCCTCCAGCAACCCTCAGTTTGTTTCCTAGAGTTAAGAGTCTCCCATGGTTTTTCCCCCTTTCTGCTGACTTCCCGTTCAGTTTTCCCTCCCTTCCCCATGATCCTTTATGCTGTTTCTTGTATCCCACATATGAGTGAAACCATATAATAGCCTTTCTCTGTTTGACTTATTTCACTCAGGATAATACCCTCCAGTTCCATCCACATCAATGTAAATTGTAAGTATTCATCCTTTCTGATGGCTGAGTAATTATATATATCACATTTTCTTCATCCATTCATCTGTTGATGCACATCTCAGTCTGACTATTGTGGACATTGCTGCTATGAACATTGGGGAGCAGGTGCCCCTTCAGATCACTACATTTGTATCTTTGGAGTAAATACCTAAGTAGTGCAATTGCTTCGTCCTAGGGTAGCTATATTTTTAACTTATTGAGGAGCCTCCATACTGTTTTCCAGAGTGGCTGCACCAGCTTGCATTCCTACCAGCAGTGTAAGAGGGTTCCCCTTTCTTCACAACTTTGCCAACATTTCTTCTTACCTGTCTTGTTAATTTTAGCCATTCTGACTGGTGTGAGGTGGTATCTCCTTGTGGTTTTGATGTGTATTTCCCTAATGCCAAGGGATATGGAGCATTTTTTCATATGTCTGTTAGCCATTGTATGTCTTCTTTGGAGAAATGTCTGTTCATGTCTTCTGGCCACTTCTTGATTGGATTTTTGTTTTTTGGGTGTTGAGTTTGATAAGTTCTTTATAGATCTTGGATACTAACTAGCTCCTTATCTGATATGTCATTTGCAAGTATCTTCTGCCATTCCATAGATTGCCTTTTAGTTTTGTTGACTGTTTCCTCTGCTGTGCAGAAGCTTTTTATCTTGATGAAGTCCCAATTGTTCATTTTTGCTTTTGTTTCCCTTGCCTTTTGAGAAGTGTCTTGAGAGAAATTGCTGTGGTCGAGGTCAAAGAGGATGCTGCCAGTGTTCTCCCCTAGGATTTTGATGGATTCCTGTCTCACATTTAGATCTTTCATCCATTTTGAGTTTTTCTTTGTGTATGATGTAAGAGAATGGTCCAGTTATATTTTTCTACATGTGGCTGTCCAATTTTCCCAACACCATTTCTTGAGGAGACTGTCATTTTTCCATTGGATATGCTTTCCTGCTTTGTCGAAGATTAGTTGACCATAGAGTTGAGGGTCCATTTCTGGGTTCTCTATTCTGTTCCATTGATCTATGTGTATGTTTCTGTGCCAGTACCATACTGTCTTGATGATGACAGCTTTGTAATACAGCTTAAAGTCAGGCGTAGTGATGCCCCCAGCTTTGGTTTTCTTTCTCAGATTCCTCTGGCTAGTCCTTTGGGGATTTTTCTGGTTCCATATAAATTTTAAGAGTATTTGTTCCAGCTCTGTGAAAAATGTCGATGGTATTTTGATAGGGATTGCACTGAATGTGTAGATTGCTCTGGGTAGCATAGACATTTTAACAATATTTATTCTTCCAATCCATGAGCATGGAATGTTTTTCTATCTCTTTCTGTCTTCCTCAATTTCTTTCATAAGTGTTCTGTATTCTTAGAGTACATATCCTTTATCTTTGGTTAGGATTATTCCTAGTTATCTTACTTTTTTTGGTGCAATTGTAATGGAATTGATTCCTTAGCTTCTCTTTCTTTGGTTGCATTGTTAGTGTATAGAGATGCAACTTATTTCTGTGCATTGATTTCATATCCTGCCATGTTGCTGAATTGCTTTACGAGTTCTAGCAATTTTGGGGTGGAGTCTTTTGGGTTTTCCACATAAAGTATCATGTCATGTGCAAAGAGAGAGTTTGACTTCTTCTTTGCCATTTTGAATGCCTTTTATTTCTTTTTGTTTTCTGATTGCTGAGGCTAGGACTTCTAACACTATGTTGAACAATAGTGGTGAGAGTGGGTATCCCTGTCGTGTTCCTGACCTTAAGGGAAAAGCTCTCAGTTTTTCCCCATTGAGAATAATATTTGCTGTGTGTTTTTCATAGATGGCTTTTATGATATTGAGGTATGTTCCCTCTGTCCCTACACATTCAAGAGTTTTAATCAAGAAGGAATGCTGTATTTTGTCAAATGCTTTTTCTGCATCAGTTGAGAGGATCATATGGTTCTTCTCTTTTCTTTTATTAATGTGATCTATCACATTGATTTGTGAATGTTGAACCACATTTGCATCACAGGAATAAATGCCACTTGGTCATGATGAATAATTCTTTTAATATACTGCTGGATTCTATTGGCTAGTATCTTGATATCCATGTTCATCCAGGATATTGGACTATAATTCTATTTTTTGGTGGGGTCTTTGTCTGGTTTGGGGATCAAGGTAATGCTGGCCTCATAGAACAAGTTTGGAAGGTTTCCTTCCATTTCTATTTTTTGGAACAGCTTCAGCAGAATAGGTATTATTTCCTCTTTAAGTGTTTGGTAGAATTCCCCTAGGGAGCCATCTGGCCCTGGACTCTTGGTTTTGGGGAGGTTTTTGATTACTGCTTCAATTTCCTTGCTGGTAATCTGTTCAGATTTTCTATATCTTCCTGTTTCAGTTGTGGTAGTTTGTAAGTTTCCAGGAATGCATCCATTTCTCCCAGATTACCTAATTTGTTGGCATATAGTTGCTCATAATATGTTCTTAAAATTGTTTGTATTTCCTTGGTGTTGGTCATGATCTCTCCCCTTTCATTCATGATTTTATTAATTTGGGTCCTTTCTCTTTTCTTTTTGATAAGTCTGGCTAGAGGTTTATTGATCTTATTGATTCTTTCAAAAACCAGCTTCTAGTTTCGTTGATCTGTTCTACTGTTCTTCTGGTTCCTATTTCATTGATTGTTGCTCTAATCTTTATTATTTCTCTTTTCCTACTTGGTTTAGGCTTTATTTGCTGTTCTTCCTCCAGCTCCTTTAGGTGTAAGGTAGGCTTGTGTATTTGAGATTTTTCTAATTTTTTGAGAGAGGCTTGTATTGCAAATGTACTTTCCTCTTAGAACCTTGAACAGAAGTGTTTTCATTCTCATTAGAATTAAAAAATTCTTTTTTAATTTCCATTTTTGACCCATTCATTCTTTAGTAGGATGTTCTTCAACCTCCAAGTATTTGAGTTCCTTCCAAATTTCCTCTTGTGATTGAGTTCCAGTTTCAAAGCATTGTTGTCTGAAAATATGCAGGGAATAATCCCAATGTTTTGCTATCAGCTGAGACTTGATTTGTGACCCAGTATGTGGTCTATTCTGGAGAAAGTTCCATGTCCACTTCGAGAAGAATGAGTATTCTGTTGTTTTAGGATGGAGTGTTCTGTATATATCTGTGAAGTCCATCTGTTCCAGAGTGTCATTAAAAGCCCTTGTTTCTTTGTTGATCTTCTGCTTAGATAATCTGTCCATTGCTGTGAATGGGATGCTTAAGTCCCTTACCATTAATGTATTATTATTAATGTGTTTCTTTACTTTGGTTATTAATTGGTTATATAATTGGCTGCTTCCATGTTGGGGGCATAAATATTTACAATTGTTGGGTCTTCTTGTTGGATAGACACTTGAAGAATCATATAGTGTTCCTCTTCATCTCTTACTACAGTCTTTGGTTGTAAATCTAATTTGTCTGATATGAGGATTGCTACCCCAGCTTTCTTTTGAGGTCCATTAGCATAGTAAATAGTTCTCCACCCCCTCACTTTCATTCTGGAGGTGTCTGTGGGTCTAAAATGAGTCTCTTGTAGACAGCATATGGATGGGTCTTGCTTTTTTATCCAATCTGAAACCCTTTGTCTTTTGATTGTGGCATTTAGCCCATTTACATTCAGAGTAACTACTGAAAGATATGAATTTAGTGCCATTGTGTTGCCTGTAATTCCCTGTTTCTGTAGATTGTTTGTTTCTTCTGGTCTTTTTATTCTTGGGCTCTCTCTTCACGTACAGGATCACCCATAATATTTCTTGCAGTGCTGGCTTGGTGGTCACATATTCTCTCAGTTTCTGTCTGTCCTGGAAGGTCTTTTTCTCTCCTTCCAATCTGAATGACAGTCTTGCTGGATAAAGTATTCTTGGCTGCATGTTCTTCTCATTTAGTACCCTGAATATATCATGACAGCCATTTCAGGCCTGCCAAGTCTGTTTATCTGTTTTGTTTAGTTTTTTATTTAATTTAATTTTGTTATGTTATGTTAGTCACCATACAATACATCATTAGTTTTTGATGTAGTGATCCATGATTCATTGTTTTCATATAACACCCAGTGCTCCATGCAGTACGTGCCCTCCTTGATACCCATCACTGGGCTAACACATCTCCCCACCCTCCTCCCCTCTAAAACCCTCAGTTTGTTTCTTGGAGTCCATGGTCTCTCATGGTTCATCTCTCCCTCCGATTTCCCCCCCCTCCATTTTTCCCTTCCTTCTCCTAATGTCCTCCATGCTATTCCTTATGTTCCATAAATGAGTGAAACCATATGATAATTGACTTTTTCTGCTTGACTTATTTCACTTAGCATAATCTCCTCCAGTCCCATCCATGTTGATGTAAAAGTTGGGTATTCATCCTTTCTGATGGCTGAATAATATTCCATTGTATATATGGACCACATCTTCTTTATCCATCCATCTGTTGAAGGGCATCTCAGCTCTTTCCACAGTTTGGCTATTGCAGACATTGCTGCTATGAACATTGGGGTGTGTATGGCCCTTCTTTTCAGTACATCTGTGTCTTTGGGGTAAATACCCAGTAGTGCAATTGCTGGGTCATAGGATAGCTCTATTTTTAAATTTTTGAGGAACCTCCACACTGTTTTCCAAAGTGGCTGTACCAACTTGCATTCCCACCAACAGTGTAAGAGGGTTCCCCTCTCTCCACAACCCCTCCAACATTTGTTGTTTCTTGCCTTGTCCATTTTTGCCATTCTAACTAGTATAAGGTGGTATCTCAATGTGGTTTTGATTTGAATTTCCCTGATGGCTAGTGATGATGAACATTTTTTCATGTGTCTGTTAGTCATTTGTATGTCTTCTTCAGAGAAGTGTCTGTTCATGTCTTCTGCCCATTTTATGACTTCATTATTTGCTTTTTGGGTGTTGAGTTTGGGAAGTTCTTTATAGATCTTGGAAATCCACACTGTTTGTAGTGTCATTGCAAATATCTTCTCTCATTCTGTGGGTTGAACCTCATATATATATGTACAGAACATTCCACCCTAAAACAACAAAATACTCGTTCTTCTCGAGGACACATGGAACTTTCTCCAGAATAGACCACATACTGGTTCACAAATCAGGTCTCACCCGACACCAAAAGATTGAGATTATTCCCTGCATATTCTCAGACCATAATGCTTTAAAATTGGAATTCAATCAGAAGAAAAAATTTGGAAGAAATTCAAACACTTGGAAGCTAAAGACCACTCTGCTCAAGAATGTTTGGGTCAACCAGGAAATCAAAGAAGAACTTAAACAATTCATGGAAACCAATGAGAATGAAAACACATTGGTCCAAAACCTATGGGATACTACAAAGACGGTCCTAAGTGGGAAATACATAGCCATCCAAGCTTCACTCAAAAACATAGAAAAATCCCGAATTCACCAACTAACTTTACACCTTAGAGAACTACAGAAAAAGCAACAAACGATGCCTAAGCACACATTAGAAGAGAAATAATTAAGATTAGAGCAGAGATCAATGAATTAGAAACCAGAAACACAGCATATCAGATTAACAAAACTAGAAGCTGGTTCTTTGAAAGAATTAGTAAGATCAATAAACCACTGGCCAGACTTATCCAAAAGAAAAGAGAAAGGACCCAAATTAATAAAATTATGAATGAAAGGGGAGAGATCACGACTAACATCAAGGAAATAGAAACAATTATTAGAAATTATTATCAACAACTATATGCCAATAAATTGAGCACCCTGGAAGAAATGGATGCCTTCCTGAAACTATAAATTCCCAAGACTGAAATAGGAAGAAACTGACAACCTGAAGAGGTCAATAACCAGTAACGATATTGAAGCAGTGATCTTCCCAAAAAACAAGAGACCAGGGCCTGATGGATTCCCTGGGGAATTCTACCAAACATTCAAAGAAGAAATAATACCTATTCTACTGAAGCTGTTTCAAAAAATAGAAACAGAAGGAAAGCTTCCAACTCATTCTATGAGGCCAGCATTACCTTAATCCACAAACCAGGCAAAGACCCCTTCAAAAAGACAATTTCAGACCAATATCCCTGATGAATATGGATGCAAAAATTCTTAACAAAATCCTAGCTAATAGGATCCAACAATACATTAAAAGGATCATCCACCACGATCAAGTGGGATTTATCCCAGGATGCAAGGGTGGTTCAACATTCTCAAATCAATCAATGTGATAGAACACATTAATAAGAGGAGGGAGAAGAACCATATGGTCCTCTCAATCGATGCAGAAAAAACATTTCAGAAAATACGGCATCATTTCCTGATTAAAACTCTTCAGAGTATAGGGATAGAGGGAACATTCCTCAAGTTCATAAAATCTATCTATGAAAAACCCACAGCGAATATCATCCTCAATGGGGAAAAACTGAGAGCCTTTCGCTTAAGATCAGGAACACGGCAAAGATGCCCACTCTTGCCACTATTGTTCAACATAGTACTAGAAGTCCTAGCAACAGCAATCAGACAGCAAAAAGAAATAAAAGGTATTCAAATTGACAAAGAAGAAGTCAAACTCCCTTCGCAGATGACATGATACTTTATGTGGAAAACCCAAAAACTCCACCCCCAAATTACTAGAACTCATACAGCAATTCAGTAAAGTGGCAGGATACAAAATCAATGCACAGAAATCAGTTGCTTTCTTATACACTAACAATGCAGCTGTAGAAAGAGAAATTAGAGAAATGTTTCCATTTACAATAGCATCAAAAACCATAAGATACCTCAGAATAAACCTAACAAAAGAGGTAAAGGATCTATACTCTAGGAACTACAGAATACTCATGAAAGAAATTGAAGAAGACACAAAAATATGGAAAAACATTCCATACTCATGGATTGGAAGAATACACATTGTTAAAATGTCTATGCTACCCAGAGCAATCTATACCTTCAATGCTATCTGATCAAAATTCCAATGACATTTTTCAAACTGCTGGAACAAAGAATCCTAAAATTTGTTTGGAATCAGAAAAGACCCTGAATCACCAAGGAAATTTTGAAAAAGAAAAACAAAGCTGGGGGCATCACGCTGCCTGATCTCAAGCTATATTAAAAAGCAGTGATCACAAAAAATAAAATAAAATAAAATAAAATAAATAAAAAAATAAAAAGCAGTGATCACAAAGACAGCATGGTACTGGCACAAAAACAGACATATAAACCAATGGAATAGAATAGAGAGCCCAGATATGGACCCTCAACTTTATGGTCAAATAATCTTTGACAAAGCAGGAAAAAATATGCAAAGGAGAAAAGACAGTCTCTTCAATAAATGGTGCTGGGAAAATTGGACAGCCACATGCTGAAGAATGAAGCTCAACCATTCTCTAACACCATACACAAAGATAAACTCAAAGTGGATGAAAGACCTCAATGTGAGACAGGAATCCATCAAACTCCTAGAGGAGAACATAGACAGTAACCTCTTCGACATCGGCCACAGCAACTTCTTTCAAGATACATCTCCAAAGGCTAGTGAAGCAAAAGCAAAAATGAACTTTTGGGACTTCATCAAGATAAAAAGCTTCTGCACAGCAAAGGAAACAGTCAGATCTCTGTTGATAGGTCTGATGTTAATCTGATGTCTCTGTAGATTAGGAACTTCTTGTCTTGAGCGACTTTCAGGATTTTATCTTTGTGTCTGAAATTTGCAAGCTTCACCATTATAAGTCGGAGTGTTGATCTATTTTTATTGATTTTGGGAGATGGTCCTCTCTATCTCTTGGACATGAATGTCTGTTTCCTTCCCCAGATTAGGGAAATTCTCAGCTATGATTTGCTCAAATATACCTTCTGGTGCTCTCACTGTCTCTTCACCCTCAGGCATCCAAATAATTTTGATGTTGGTAAGTATAATGGCATTACAAATTTCTTGAAGCCTCTCCTCATGGGCTATTAGTTGTTTTTCTCTCTTTTCCTCAACTCCCTTCGTTTCCATCAACCTGTCTTCTAGATCACTTACTTTTCTTCTGCCTCATTTACCCTAGCTGTTACAGCATCCAATTTAGACTGCATCTCAAAGTATTTTTAATTTTGGCCTGATTAGATCTCATTTCTGCACTAAGAGATTCTCCAGTGTCTTTTATGCTTTTTTCAGCACCACTATTAAATTTATAATTGTTATCCTGAATTCCATTTCTGTCATCTATTTATATCCATATCAATTAGATCTGTGGCAGAGAACATTTCCTCTGGTTCTTTCTTTTATTGTGAATTCCTCCTTCTAGTCATTCTGCCCAGAGAAGAATGGATGAGCAAGTGAGCAGAATAAAAAATATCAACCACAACCCAAGCACAATACACACAAGCAGATCCAAAGAGTTCAGAAACCAAAAGGGAAAAGCAAACAAAAACAAAACAAAACAAAAAGGAGGGGGAGAGAGAATATAACTTCACAGGGTGGACAAAACAGGGTGATCCAGTTGTTCCTTAGTGTGTTTTGGTTTGTGTGTTTGAAGACACTAAATCCCAAAATTGCAGAGAAAGCAAAACATATATATATATACAAAAATACAATTGAATAGAGTGAAAGGAGACCAAAAATGAAGATTACATCTATAAAATGTAGATGTAAAAAATGAGAGTTGAAAAGCGACTTAATAACAAAGAGTTGATAATATAAGAAACTAGTTGAAAAGGGAAAAAAAAAGAAATGGAAAATTTTAGACTGAAAGATAAATGAATCATGAGAAAAAACCTCAAGTTCTATATACTATTTTCCCTTAGCGCTGGAGTTTTACATTCTTGTGGAATCTGAAAACTTGTTCACCTGTTTTTCCAGTTGGCCTTCTAGGGGAGAGGTCTGTTGTGCTGCTTCTCAGGTGTCTTTGCCTGGGCAGAGTTGCACCACCCATTGCCAAGGGGCTGGGCTCAGTGTAAGCTGGTCCTCTGTGTGGCTTTTTTTCCCTGAAGGCTTTCCATGCCTCTTTAGAGGATAAAAATAAAAATGGCTGTGCCCAATCTCCAGCCCCAGAGTCGAAATATCCCAGCCCTTCCTCCTCAGTAAACCCTCTGGGACAAATGGTCTTCACATTTGTGTGTGCCAAACTCCAAAGACTCATGTGGTATGTGCCCACAGTGATCCTCCTGAGGGGGAGTCTGAGAGTCCTGCATTATTGCCCTTTGTGGGTCCTGGCACTGAGAACACTCGAGGATCGTGTGAGTACCCAATCCACCCCTCCCCGGGGAACAGCTGAGTGTCACCAGGCACTGTCTTTTATGGGGCTTCTACCCTGAGAGCTGTTGCCTGGTTGTGGGTGCACCATTTCCACCCCTCCCAGGGGATGAAGGACAGTCCCCACTTTCCAGTCCGTTGCAGGGTGCCCAGGCAGAAAGCAGTCACCGATCAGTCCAGCTCACAGTTTATGGCCAACCAAGCTGAGAGCCCCCTCCTGGGCTTGCTGACCATAACTAGTTTCCCTGATCCACTGCTTGGGAACTTTACCAACTTAGGCACCCCTGTTAGTTCTGTGACTCCTCGGATCCTGAGACCACACTGACCCACCTAGAATTCTGCCCTTTCATCCCCTGAGACCCTTTCAGGCAGGGATGTCCCTCACTGGAACAGATTTCTAAGGGTTCTGGCTTTGCCCTCCAGGACTATATCACTTTCTGGTAGCCAGCTTATAGAGGCTCCCTCCCCCCTCCTTTTATCTTCCGATACCTCCCCTCAGATTCACTCCTCCTACATTGGAAAAAGTGGTCACTTTTCTACTTGTAAAGTTCCAGATATTCTTCTTACATCTCAGGCTGAATTCATGAGTGTTCAGAATGGTTTGATAGTTACCCAGCTAAATTCAAGGGACCAGATGAAACAAGGTCCCCTACTCTTCCACCATCTTACTTATTCTCAGAGTTTGACTTGTTCTTTGCCAATTTGGATGCCTTTTATTTCTTTTTGTTGTCTGATTGCTGAAGCTAGGACTTCCAGTACTATATTGAATAACAGTGGTGAGAGTGGACATTCTGTCATGCTTTTTTTTTTTTTTTTAGGATTTTATTTATTTATTTGACAGAGAGAAAAAGAAAGCACAAGCAGAGGGAGCAGCAGAGGGAGAGGGAGAAGCAGGCTCCCCACTGAGTAGGGAGCCTGATGTGGGGCTCAATCCTAGGACCTTGGGATCATGACCTGAGCTGAAGGTAGATGCTTAACTGACTGAGCCACCCAAGCACTCCCTCACCCCCGTCAAGCTTCTGACATTAGGGGAAAAGCTCTCAGTTTTTCCCCTGAGAATGATATTCACTGTGGGTTCTTCATATATGGCTTTTATGATATTGAGGTATGTTCCTTCTCTCCTTTCACTGTGGAGAGTTTTTATCAAGAAGGGATGCTGTATTTTGTCAAATACTTTTTCTTTTTTTTTTTTTTGCAAATGTTTTTTCAGCATCTATTGAGAGAATCATATGGATCTTGTCCTTTTATTAGTGTAGTTTATCATATTGATTGATTTGCACATATTGAACCACCCTTGTAGCCCAAGAATAAATCCCACTTGGTCATGGTGAATAATCATTTTAATATACTGTTGTATCCTATTAGCTAGTATCTTGGTGAGTGCATCCATGTTCATCAGGGATATTGGTCTGTATTTCTGCTCTTTGGTGGGGTCTTTGGTTTTGGGACCAAGGTAATGCTGGCCTCATAGAACAAATTTGGAAAGTTTCCTTCCATTTCTATTTTTTGAAACAGCTTCAGAAGAATTAATACCTATTAATACCTAAGGACAGGTATTAATTCTTCTTTAAATGTTTGGTAGAATTCCCCTGGAGAGCCATCTGGCCCTGGACTCTTGTTTTTTGGGAGGTTTTTGATTACTGCTTCAATTTCCTTGCTGGTTATGGGTCTCTTCAGGTTTTCTATTTCTTCCTGCATCAGTTGTGGTAGTTTATAAGTTTCTAGGAATACATCCATTTCTTCCAGATTGTGTAATTTGTTGGCATATAATTGCTCATAATATTCTCTTATAGTTGTTTGTATTTCTTCAGTGTTGTGATTTCTCCTCTTTCATTTGTGATTTTATTAATTTGGGTCCTTTCTCTTTTCTCTTTTATAAGTCTGGCTAGGGTTTTATTGATCTTATTAATTCTTTCAATGAACCAGCTTCTAGTTTCGTTGATCTGTTCTACTGTTATTGTTGTTTTTTCTATATCATTGATTTCCACTCTAATCTTTATTATTTCTCTTTTCCTGCTGGTGTAAGGTTATGTTGTGTATTTGAGACTTTCTTGTTTCTTGAGAAAGGCCTGTATTGCTATATACTTCCCTCTTAGGACCGCCTTTGCTGTGGGTTCTGAACTGTTCTGTTTTCATTTTCATTTGCTTCCATGTATTTTTTTTTAATTTTATTATGTTATGTTAGTCACCATACAATACATCATTAGTTTTTGATGTGGTGATCCATGATCCATTGTTTTCGTATAACACCCAGTGCTCCATGCACTATGTGCCCTCCTTAATACCCATCACTGGGCTAACCAATCCCCCCTCCCCCCTCCCCTCTAAAACCCTGTTTGTTTCTCAGAGTCCATAGTCTCTCATGGTTCATCTCTCCCTCCAATTCCCCGTCCCCCTCATTTTTCCCTTCCTTCTCCTAATGTCCTCCATGCTATTCCTTATGTTCCACAAATAAGTGAAACCATATGATAATTGACTTTCTCTGCTTGACTTATTTCACTTAGCATAATCTCCTCCAGTCCCATCCATGTTGATGTAAAAGTTGGGTATTCATCCTTTCTGATGGCTGAGTAATATTCCATTGTATATATGGACCACATCTTCCTTATCCGTCCATCTGTCGAAGGGCATCTCGGCTCTTTCCACAGTTTGGCTATTGCAGACATTGCTGCTGTGAACATTGGGGTGCTTATGGCCCTTCTTTTCAGTACATCTGTGTCTTTGGGGTAAATACCCAGGACTGCAATTGCTGGGTCATAGGGTACCTCTATTTTTAAATTTTTGAGGAACCTCCACACTGTTTTCCAAAGTGGCTGTACCAACAATTTGCATTCCCACCAACAGTGTAAGAGGGTTCCCCTCTCTCCACAACCCCTCCAACATTTGTTGTTTCTTGCCTTGTCCATTTTTGCCATTCTAACTGGTGTAAGGTGGTATCTCAATGTGGTTTTGATTTGAATTTCCCTGATGGCTAATGATGATGAACATTTTTTTCATGTGTCTGTTAGCCATTTGTATGTCTTCTTCAGAGAAGTGTCTTTTCATATCTTCTGCCCACTTTTTGACTTGATTATTTGTTTTTTGGGTGTTGAGTTTGAGAAGTTCTTTATACATCTTGGATACCAGCCCTTTATCTCTAGTGTCATTTGCAAATATCGTCTCCCATTCTGTGGGTTGCCTCTTTGTTTTGTTGACTGTTTCCTTTGCTGTGCAGAAGCTTTTTATCTTGATGAAGTCCCAAAAGATCATTTTTGCTTTTGTTTCACTAGCTTTTGGAGATGTATCTTGAAAGAAGTTGCTGTGGGCGATGTCAAAGAGGTTATTGCCTATGTTCTCCTCTAGGATTTTGATGGATTCCTGTCCCACATTGAGGTCTTTCATCCACTTTGAGTTTATCTTTGTGAATGGTTGAGTTTCATTCTTCTGCATGTGGCTGTCCAATTTTCCCAGCACCATTTATTGAAAAGACTGTCTTTTTTCCACTGTTGGCCTTTTTTCCTTGATCTTGGGAGGGGTCCTCTCTGCCTCTGGGATGCAAATGTTTGTTTCATTCCCCAGATTAGGGAAGTTCTCAGCTACGATTTGCTCAAATACATCTTCTAGTCCTCTCTCTCTCTCCACTCCCTCCGGGATTCCAATTATTCTGTCATTGGAACACTTCATGGTGTCACTTATTTCTCTGATTCTAATTTCATGGATTCTGAGTTGTTTTTCCCTGGCCTCCTCTTTTCCCTTTTTATCTATTATATTGTCTTCCAGGTCGCTTATTCGTTCTTCTGCCTCACTTACCCTAGCTGTTAGATTATCTAGATTGGATTGGATCTCATTGATAGCATTTTTAAGTTCTGCCAATTTACCTTTCATTTCTGCCCTTAGAGACTCTATGTTGCCATTAATTGATTTCCCCATTCTAGCCGTTGTCTTCACAATTGCTAGCCTGAATCCATCTCTGACATCTTGGTTATATCTGCATCCATTTGTAAATCTGCAGCATAAGTCATAATCTCTGAGTCTTTTCTGTTTTGGGGGCTCCTCCTCCTAGTCATTCTGTTGATGGGTGTTTGAGGGAATGTATAGAGTCCAAATTATTGACCAGAACCCAAGCAAGATGCACCTGTTTTCTTGGGACCTTAGGGTTGCTGGCCTCTTGTTTTCCCAGCCTGTCTTCTGGGGGAGGGGCCTGCCGTGCTGTTACTTAGGCAACTCTGTTTGGGCAGAGTTGCCCTGCCCCCCTGTGGCGGGGGATGGGCTCAGTGGGAATCAGTTTTTGGGGTTTTTGTTCTCTGGCGGCTTTCCCTGGCGGCTTTCCGCATCTCTTCCATGAGTCAGAGCAGAAGAGACCTTTTCCAACCCTCTGCCTCAGAGCAGAGAGACCACAGTCTGTTCTTCAGTGAGCTCTCCAAGCCACACTCTCCATTTCTGTCCGTGTTGCTACAAACTGTAGCATCCTGGGTTGTGCGCCTCTTCTATGTATTTTTCAATTTCTTCTTTAATTTCCTGGTTGACCCATTCATTCTTTAGTAGGATGCTCTTTAACCTCCATGTATTTGTGGTCCTTCCAAATTTTTTCTTGTAGCTGACTACAAGTTTTAAAGCATTGTGGTCTGAAAATATGCATGGAATATTCTCAATCTTTTTGTACTTATGTGGGCTGATTTGTGACCCAGTATGTGATCTATTCTGTAGAATGTTCCATGTGCACTTGAGAAGAATGTGTATTCTGCTGCTTTAGGATGAAATGCTCTGAATATATCTGTGAAGTCCATCTGGTTCAGTGTGCCATTCAAAGTCCTTGTTTCCTTTTGATCTTCTCCTTAGATGATCTGTCCATTGCTGTGAGTGGGGTGTTAAAGTCCCCTACCATTATTGTATACTATCAATGTGTTTCTTTACGTTTAGTGTTCACAAATTCCTTTAGTTTTTGTTTGTCCTGGAAACTCTACCTCTCCTTCTATTTTGAATGACAGCCTTGCTGGATACAGTATTCTTGGCTGCATAATATCCCATTTAGCACATTGAATACCTTATGCAAGTCCTTTCTGGCCTGCCAAGTGTCTGTGGACAGGTCTTCTGCCAACCTTATGCCTCTACCCTTGTAGGTTAAAGACCTCTTGTCTGGAGCTTCTTTCAGGATTTTCTCTTTATCTCTGAAATTTGCAAGCTTCACTATTATATGTTGAGGTGTTGATCTATTTTTATCGACTTTGAGGGTGTTTCTCTGTGCCTCCTGGACTTGAATGCCTGTTTCCTTCCCCAGATTAGGAAAGTTCTCAGCTATAATTTGTTCAAATAAACCTTCTGCCCCTCTTTCTCTTCATCTTTTGAGACCCCTATTATCTGATTATTTTACTTTATGGAATCACTGAATTCTCAAAAGTCTCCCTTCATTATACAGTAGTTGTCTTTCTTCTTTTCTGTTTCCCTATTTTCCATTATTTTGTCTTGTATTTCACTGACTCTCTCTTCTGTCTCATTTATCCTTGTTCTTAGAACCTCTATTTGTGAATGCATCTCAGTAATAACATTTTTAATTTCCCAGCCTGATTAGATTTTAATTCTTTTATTTCTACAGTAATGGATTCTCTAGTGTCTTCTATGCTTTTTTCAAGCCTGGCTAGTATCTTTATAATCATTGTTTTAGGGGTGCCTGGGTGGCTCAGTCATTAAGCGGCTGCCTTTGGCTCAGGTCATGATCCCAGGGTCCTGGGATCAAGCCCTGCATGGGGTTCCCTGCTCGGCGGGAAGCCTGCTTCTCCCTTTCCAACTCCCCCTGCTTGTGTTCCCTCTCTCACTGTCTCTCTCTCTCTGTCAAATAAACAAATAAAATCTTTTTAAAAAATCATTGTTTTAAATTGTAGTTCCAACTTCTTACTTACACCCATATTGATTAAATCCCTGGCAGTGGGTACTACCTCTGTTTTTTCTTTTGGGGTGAACTTCTCTGTCTTGTCATTATGTCCAGAAAAGAATAAAAGAAAGAGAGAGAAGACAACAATAACAACAGCAACAGGAGAAAAAAAAAATACAACAAAGCAGGAAAAAAAAAACCAGAAACAAAACAAAATAAGAAAATCAAAGAAGTAACAAAACAAAACAAGTAAATCCTGGGTGTATTTTGGTCTGCTTGTTAAAAGAAACAAATCCCAAAATAAAAACGGGAAAAAAACTTGTGTATATAGAGAAATAAAATAAAATACAATGAAAGTAAAGCAAAAATAAAATATATGTATATAATGTATTTATAAAAATTTTAAAAGAATAAAAAAGAAATTGAAAAAAATAAGAAAATAGCTGAAAAAAAAACCTGAAAGACTAAAGAATAAAAAAAAAACCCTTACAAATCCTATTTACTGTTTTCCCCAAGAGCTGAAGTTTTGCAGTTCTCTATGATCAGTAAACTTGGTACGCACCAGTTGTTCCTGCTGGTCTTCTGGGGGAGGGGCTTGTTGTACTGATTCTCAGGCGTCCTTGTCCTGATAGAAATGCACCCCCCTTGCCATGGGACCAGGCTCAGTGTGAGTGGCTCTGGATTCCACTATATGATATTTTTTTTCCCTGAAGCTTTTCAGCACTGATGGGGGGATGAATATGGCTATGCCCCACTCTCTAGCTCTGGAGCTAGAAGTTCTTGACCTCCACTCTTTAGTGAGCCCTCACAGAAAAGCAGTAAATCACTCTTGTCTCCCTGGTTTCCATCAGAATTCTGTGTTCACCTAGCCTGTGACTGAGTGTTTTTATCTCAGGCACACAATGGAGTTTCAGGTCTCCAAATTTTATGGACTCCAGCTGGCCCAGACCCACACTGCTCCTCCTGGGGCAAAGAGGGGGTCTCACTGTGCTTCTGCCTTTTGCTGGGCCCTTGTTTGGAGAGCAGTCACATGACCAGGCAGTGGTTTGCAGTTTATGGCAACACCAAGCAGAAATCCAGTGCCTAGACTTACTGTTTTCAGCTGGCTTCCCCACTCCATTGCCTGGGAACTCTGCTGCACTCAGGCACCCCCATTCTTCTCCTGACCCTGGGGATCCTGAGACTATGCTCTCCCACCTAGGATTCTGCCCTGCTTTTCCACTTGCACATCTTTAAGCCAGGGATGTCCTCCACCATAGCAGACTTCTAAAAGTTCTGATTTTGCGCTCTGCTGCTTCTAATACCTTGTGGTAGCCTCCTTAAGCTGGCTCCCTCTGCCTTTCCTCCAATATATCGCCCCAGATTCAAGTCTCTACACCTCTTACCTTCCAAAAAGTGGTCACTTTTCTATTTTTAGAATTGCAGCATTTCTTTTCTCAGATCTCTGGTTGATTTCACAGGTGTTCAGAATGATTTGATAACTATCTAGCTGAATTCGAGGGACTAGATGAATTTAGGGTCCCCTACTCCTCTGCCATCTTAACTCTACAATGGTTTTTCTATATAAATCTTATATCCTACCACCTTGCTGAATTCATTTATTAGTTCTAATAGCTTTTTGTGCATGAGTGGATTCCTTAGGATTTTCTATATATAAAATCACATCATTTGCAAATAGAGGTGATTTAAATTGTTTTCCAACCAAGTTTCCTATTTCTTTTCCCTAATTACCCCTGCTAGAATCTCCAGTGTAAAGTTGAATAGAAGCTGTAAGTGTTGGCATTCTTGTCTTGTTATTAATATTAGGGCAAAAGCATTCAGTTTTCCATCATTACATATGATGTTAACTTGGTTGTTTTGTTTTGTTTTGTTTTTAGAGAGAGAGAGAGGGAGAGAGAGAGCAAGAGGAGGGGTAAAGGGAGAAGGAGAGAGAAAATCTTAACCAGGCTCCATGCCCACTGTGGAGCTTGACATCCAAGCTCGATCTCACAACATGACCTGAGCCAAAATCAAGAGTCAGATGCTTAACCAACTGAGCCACCCAGGTGCCCCAACTGTATATTTTTATTATGATAAAATACACATAACATATAATGTATCATTTAACCATTTTTATTTTTTTAAGACTTTTTAAAATTTATTTGAGAGAGAAAGGGAGAGAGCACAAACAGGGGGAGGAGCAGAGGGAGAGGGAGAAGCAGGCTCCCCACTGAGCAGGGAGCTTGATGCGGGGCTCGATCCCAGGACCCTGGGATCATGACCTGAGCTGAAGGCAGACGCTTAGCAGACTCAGCCACCCAGGCATCCCTCATATAACCATTTTTAAGTTTACTGTTCTGTGGCATTAAGTACCTTAACATTGTTCTATAACCATCACCACCATCCAGCTTCAGAACTTTTTCACCACACTGAAGCTCTGTGCCCATTAATCTCTAACTCCCATTCTTTCCTACGTCTGGTCCCTCATAACCACTGTTTAACTCTTGTCTCTGTGAATGTGAATACTCTAAGTATTTCATATTAAAGGAAGTGGAATAATATCCTTTTGTGTGTGGCTTATTTCACTTAGCATAATGTCTTCAAGGTTCATTCATGTTATAGCATGTGTCAGTACTTTATTGCTTTTTCTTTTCTCTTTTTCTTTCTTTCTTTCTTTTGTCTGTACTTTTCATATCATATCCAAGAAGTCACCATCATATCCAATGTCAGGAAGTTTTTTTCTGTTTTCTTCTAAGAACTTTATTTTTATTTTTTTATTATGTTACATTAGTCACCATATAGTACTTCATTAGTTTTTGATGTAGTGTTCCATGATTCATTATTTATGTATAACACCCAGTGCTCATTGCAATACATGCCCTCCTTACTACCCATCACTGGGCTAACCCATCCCTCCAACCCCTCCCCTCTGAAACCCTCAGTTTGTTTCCTGGAGTCCATAGTCTCTCATGGTTCGTCTCCCTCTCTGATTTCCCCCTCTTCATTTTTCTCTTCCTTCCCTTGATGTCCTCCATGTTATTCCTTATGTTCCACATGTAAGTGAAACCATATGATAATTGTCTTTCTCTGCTTGATTTATTTCACTTAGCTTAATCTCAGCCATAAGAATTTTATTTTAGACTTACATTTAGATCTTTGATCTACTTTAAATTACATTTTGTATATGTTGTAAAGTAAGGGTCCAACTTCATTTTTTCGCATATAGATATCCAGTTTTCTTAATAATATTTGTTGAAAAGACTGTCCTTTCCTCCACTGAATGATCTTGGCACCTTTGTTGAAAATCATTTGATGTATATGAACAGGCTCATTTCTGGACTCTTTGTTCTATTCCCCTGGTCTGCATGTCTGTCTTTATGCTAGCATAGCTGTGGATTTTATAGATACCATTTAATAGTTTAAGAAATGTTCCCTTCATTCCTAGTTTATATCATGAAGTGTGTTGGATTTGGTCAAATGCTTCTGTATCTGTTGAGATGATCATGTGATCTTTGTCCTTTATTTTATTAATATGATGTTTTACTTTGGTTTTCATACAACTAATCTTGCATTTCTAGGATAAATTACACTTGGTCATGCTACATAATCTTTTTTAATGTGTTGGTGGTTTTGGCTTGCTAGTATTTTGTTGAGAGGTTTGCATCTATATTCATAAGAAATATTGGTCTGTAGTGTTCTCTTCTTGTCTTTGGTTTTGTTATCAGAGTAAAACATGCTTCATAGAATGAGCTGTGGAATGTTCCCTACTATTCTATTTTTGGGGGTGAGATTAGAAAGGATCTTTTATTTTTTTTAAATGAATTTTGGGTTTAAACCATCCAGACCTGAGCTTTTCTTTAGAGGAAATTTTGTTTTTGGGGGGGGTGGGTTTTTTGCTGTTGTTTTTTAACTTTTGATTACTAATTCAATCTCTGACTTGTAACAATCTATTCAGATTCTCTATTTCTTCTTAAGTCAGTTTTTGTAATTTGTGTCTTTCTAGGAATTTGACTATTT